>NC_089515.1:4008840-4233840 GCF_036850995.1 Saccopteryx leptura
GCCCCACAGGAGACATCTCCAGCACTGTCTGGCCTCCTCTCTCTTCCCACGTCCACGTGGCCTTCAAAACAGAGCTCGAAAGTCAAATCATCTTCAGCGAGGGCTAACCGCTCCGTCCTTTGTGTCCAGTACCACGCCCGGGGGCATTAAACCAATCATCACCTTTTATCCTCTCGCACACCAGGCTGGGGCTTCCACATTGTTACTGCTCACCTTGCTGGTGAAGAAATAGGAACCCGCCCCGTGCCCCACGGCTGACAGTACTGACCTGGGAGAGCTCAGTACCCTCCCCGTGCCCCACGGCTGACAGTACTGACCTGGGAGAGCTCAGTACCCGCCCCCTGCCCCACGGCTGACAGTACTGACCTGGGAGAGCTCAGTACCCGCCCCCTGCCCCACGGCTGACAGTACTGACCTGGGAGAGCTCAGGACCCGCCCCCTGCCCCACGGCTGACAGTACTGACCTGGGAGAGCTCAGTACCCGCCCCCTGCCCCACGGCTGACAGTACTGACCTGGGAGAGCTCAGTACCCGCCCCCTGCCCCACGGCTGACTTTACTGACCTGGGAGAGCTCAGGACCCGCCCCCTGCCCCACGGCTGACAGTACTGACCTGGGAGAGCTCAGGACCCGCCCCCTGCCCCACGGCTGACAGTACTGACCTGGGAGAGCTCAGTACCCGCCCCCTGCCCCACAGCTGACTTTACTGACCTGGGAGAGCTCAGTACACATTTGTTGAATAATTAGATAAAAGAAGTGGTACTTGGACTCGAGCTCCCGCCCGAGGGATCACTGACACAGCAGGGCCGAGTGAAGGGAAGGGTGACGCTCTCTGATTTGGTGAAGAAGGCTGGACAGGACTGGTGTCCAGAGTCCTAGGTGCCTGGAAGGGACAATGAGGACGAAGCCTCCTGACTCCCAGGCTGGTGGCTCTGGTGATCGGAGACCTGGGAGCAGAGCCACCCACCTCTGAAGGCCTGCACTGTCCATGGAGGACCCCCAGGAAGACGTCTCAGTCTTGCTCTTCCACCCGGATCCCTCCCTGAGTCCTGGCCACCTCGGCCTGTCTCTCCTGTCCCTTTCAGCACCCCATTGTCTTTCTGACTGAGCCTCTAACTCAGGGACTAGGAGACAGGAGCTCCTGGAATCCTAAAACACTCGCTCAGATTCGGTGGCCTTTGTGTGACGTGTGACGCATGCCTGGCCGGGGACTCCCACTTCCAGTCAGCGGCCCTCCCCTCTGGTTTCCACCGTCACTGGGGCCCGTGGGTCCCTGAGCTGGGCTGGGCTGGGCTGGGCGTGGCTGCTCCTAGGAAGAAGGGGACACCTGGATTGTGCTGCTAGCCAGACAGAGGGCCCTGCAGAGAATGGGGGTGACCCAGCATCCTCAGGGGGGGGTCCGGCTGCCGTCAGAGCTTAGGATAGCTACCTCTTCCTGCTCGGTGACCGTCAATTAAGGGGCTCGTGTAATGGGCAGAAGATGGTCATTGCTTTGCTGTATTTTAACACCCCAGACTTCCATCCCTCCCCAAAGAAGTAGCCCTCGCCGGTGCAAACCCCCCTCGGCCTTCAAAGAAAGACAATGCTCATAGAGGAACAGGCAGCGTGCATGTTGAGAGGAGGGGGTCTTTGCTCAAATTGAGAGACACTGGCTGGACCAGGCCCGGGAACTGTCAAACACAAATGACCAATGACCTGGTCGACATTCTCTGACCCGGCCAAGCCCACCCCCACCCCCATCCTGAGGCAGCTAAACCTAGACTCCTTCCAGCCAAGCTTTTTTATTTATTTATTATTTATTTTTATAAACTCCTGGTCCCTAAGCAATAAAGTCAAACATAAAACTCAAGTAGGAAGCCAACATGGCAAACAGCTGTATTTTTTTTTTTTTTTACTTCAGTTACAAAAGAGACAGAGATTGGCTTTGGGCCTTGGAATGGGCAGGAACCTGTGTCGAGGTGACACTGGACATCTGGCCCTGCGTGGGTGGGTGATGGCGTGAGGAGAGGGGTCTCCAGATGAGAGAGGCAGAGCAGGCCTCTCTGGGACCGTGGGTCTGGGAGATGACACTGAGGACAAGCAGACCCCACACAGGTCTGCTTTCACGACCATCAAAGGACATCCTTGGGGCCACAAAAGGGAACTGGTCTGGGCAGTGGCTGTCCCTGCTTCCCCTCCCTCTGCAGCAGCCGGGCAGAAGGCCACCACGCACCCACACGGGTCCTCCTTTTAGAATGTGTTTCTTGGGCGGATGATGAATTTTCACCTGACGTGTAAAGGGATCTTCAATGACAGCGACGGCATGGAGAAATCCCTTGGACACAGAGCTGGAAATGTGGTGATGTGGCTTCTACTTATTTTGTCCACTTTCTCCGGAAAGGTCAGCGTTGGGGACTGTGCCCACCCAGGGTCTACAAGCCAGAGGTCAGCCCCTCTTGTAGCCAAGCATCCTCGGAGCCACCCTGGATGCTCCTATGGGCAGATGCCCCTTGAATCAAATCTATGGCTTTGACTTCCCTGGGGCTGCTCGACTTCCATGTCATGGGGGTGGGGGGGTGATGGTTGGGAGTCCATCTGCAAGGAGGGCTCAACAATGAACCCCGGCATCAGTGCCGGGGGCCCACGATGCAGGACGACACAGGAAGCAGTCTGGAGGAGGCGGAGAGAAACTCCGAAGACGGGCCCTGGAAGGTCCGATTCCAGTCGGGCTCACCGGCCCTGCCCTCGGCACTTTCTGGTTTGCATCATTTTCGAAATCAAAAGCAGCCCGGAGCTGAGGCAGTGGGCGCAGAGGGCGGGCGGTGCCGCTGAGCGCTCGACACTCCCCAGATGGCTCCAGCTCCAGCTCCCTCTCTCTCGTGACCCTTTTTTTTTTTTCTCTTCTTCTTCTTCTTCTTTTTCTTTTACCCAAAAAGAAATCATCTTGTCTGGGCTGGCTCTGCCTGCGTTTTGTTATTGTTCATACCCTCCTTGCAAAGGAAGTGTGAGGCAGCTAAAAGCATTCCTTTGGAGATGTTATCTAATCAGCCAGGGATTTCCAGAGACCCTGGAGCCAAGCAGGGCCGTGTGTGCACGCACGTGTGCTTCTGCTTGTGCACAGACACACTTCTGCAGAGAGCCTGTCCCTCTGCCCTGCTTCGCAGAGGGCTGTCAGGTAGCAGAGAGAGTTCTCGGCTTGGTAATGTGGCTTTTTTTGTCGTTGTTGGTTTTTTTCTACGGGCCCCGGCCTTGAATGCATGACCAGCCAGCAGTGTTGCATTGTTAATTACGATGGTGTTTAATAGACTTGATGGGTGACACTCTCCTGATTCACAGGGCATTTTATAACGTTGATTAGGAAGGGCCAAAGTTCATTTTACAATCAGCAATAAACGGGAACATGAAAATGCAGGCCCTGGCCCGTTCGTTCCGCAGGCGAACGACATCATTAGATTCCAGCGCGATAAGTGACAGATTAAAAAAATAAATAAAAAATAAAAAACAGCCACCACGAGATCGAAGTCCGATGTAGCATTTGATCATCCTTCTTAATAACAACAGCAGATGCTCCGAGCGGTGGCATTTTCAGAGCGCTCCGTCGGCTGCTGCTTATGAAATGGCAGGACATTTGGCTTCACACCATTTGAAAACCTTAGAGTCACATAAATGGCCAATGAGAGGTAGGAAAATGTTGCTCCTGTCTGCACAGTGCAAGCCGTTCCATCCCAGCGATGCAAAACAGCAGAACTCGCCAGATGACGCCATCTCCCCCCCCATGACTCCGTCTCCCCCCCAGATGACTCCATCTCCCCCCAGATGACTCCATCTCCCCCCCAGATGACTCCGTCTCCCCCCAGATGACTCTGTCTCCCCCCCAGATGACTCCGTCTCCCCCCCAGATGATTCCGTCTCCCCCCCAGATGACTCCGTCTCCCCCCCAGATGACTCCGTCTCCCCAAAGATGACTCCGTCTCCCCCCCAGATGACTCCGTCTCCCCCCCAGATGACTCCGTCTCCCCAAAGATGACTCCGTCTCCCCCCCAGAAGACTCCGTCTCCCCCCAGATGACTCCGTCTCCCCCCCAGATGACTCCGTCTCCCCAAAGATGACTCCGTCTCCCCCCCAGAAGACTCCGTCTCCCCCCAGATGACTCCGTCTCCCCCCCAGATGACTCCGTCTCCCCCCAGATGACTCCGTCTCCCCCCCAGATGACTCCGTCTCCCCCCCCAGATGACTCCGTCTCCCCCCCAGATGACTCCGTCTCCCCAAAGATGACTCCGTCTCCCCCCAGATGACTCCGTCTCACCCCCAGATGACTCCGTCTCCTCAAAGATGACTCCGTCTCCCCCCAGATGACTCCGTCTCACCCCCAGATGACTCCGTCTCCCCAAAGATGACTCCGTCTCCCCCCAGATGACTCCGTCTCCCCCCCAGATGACTCCATCTCCCCCCAGATGACTCTGTCTCCCCCCAGATGACTCCGTCTCCCCCCAGATGACTCCGTCTCCCCAAAGATGACTCCATCTCCCCCCAGATGACTCTGTCTCCCCCCAGATGACTCCATCTCCCCCCAGATGACTCTGTCTCCCCCCAGATGACTCCGTCTCCCCAAAGATGACTCCATCTCCCCCCAGATGACTCCGTCTCCCCCCGGATGACTCCGTCTCCCCCCCCAGATGACTCCATCTCCCCCAAGATGACTCCGTCTCCCCCCAGATGACTCCATCTCCCCCAAGATGACTCCGTCTCCCCCCAGATGACTCCGTCTCCCCCCCAGATGACTCCGTCTCCCCCCAGATGACTCCGTCTCCCCAAAGATGACTCCGTCTCCCCCCAGATGACTCCGTCTCCCCCCCAGATGACTCCGTCTCCCCAAAGATGACTCCGTCTCCCCCCAGATGACTCCGTCTCCCCCCAGATGACTCCGTCTCCCCAAAGATGACTCCGTCTCCCCCCAGATGACTCCGTCTCCCCCCAGATGACTCCGTCTCCCCAAAGATGACTCCGTCTCCCCCCAGATGACTCCGTCTCCCCCCAGATGACTCCGTCTCCCCAAAGATGACTCCGTCTCCCCCCCAGATGACTCCGTCTCCCCCCAGATGACTCCGTCTCCCCAAAGATGACTCCGTCTCCCCCCAGATGACTCCGTCTCCCCAAAGATGACTGCGTCTCCCCCCAGATGACTCCGTCTCCCCAAAGATGACTGCGTCTCCCCCCAGATGACTCCGTCTCCCCCCCAGATGACTCCGTCTCCCCCCAGATGACTCCGTCTCCCCAAAGATGACTCCGTCTCACCCCAGATGACTCCGTCTCCCCCCAGATGACTCCGTCTCCCCAAAGATGACTGCGTCTCCCCCCAGATGACTCCGTCTCCCCCCAGATGACTCCGTCTCCCCAAAGATGACTCCGTCTCCCCCCAGATGACTCCGTCTCCCCCCAGATGACTCCGTCTCCCCAAAGATGACTGCGTCTCCCCCCAGATGACTCCGTCTCCCCCCCAGATGACTCCGTCTCCCCCCAGATGACTCCGTCTCCCCAAAGATGACTCCGTCTCCCCCCCAGATGACTCCGTCTCCCCAAAGATGACTGCGTCTCCCCCCAGATGACTCCGTCTCCCCCCCAGATGACTCCGTCTCCCCCCAGATGACTCCGTCTCCCCCCAGATGACTCCGTCTCCCCAAAGATGACTCCGTCTCCCCCCAGATGACTCCGTCTCCCCAAAGATGACTCCGTCTCCCCCCAGATGACTCCGTCTCCCCAAAGATGACTCCGTCTCCCCCCAGATGACTCCGTCTCCCCCCCAGATGACTCCGTCTCCCCCCAGATTACTCCGTCTCCCCAAAGATGACTCCGTCTCCCCCCAGATGACTCCGTCTCCCCAAAGATGACTCCGTCTCCCCCCAGATGACTCCGTCTCCCCCCAGATGACTCAGTCTCCCCAAAGATGACTGCGTCTCCCCCCAGATGACTCCGTCTCCCCCCCAGATGACTCCGTCTCCCCCCAGATGACTCCGTCTCCCCAAAGATGACTCCGTCTCCCCCCCAGATGACTCCGTCTCCCCCCAGATGACTCCGTCTCCCCAAAGATGACTCCGTCTCCACCCCAGATGACTCCGTCTCCCCAAAGATGACTCCGTCTCCCCCCAGATGACTCCGTCTCCCCCCCAGATGACTCCGTCTCCCCAAAGATGACTCCGTCTCCCCCCAGATGACTCCGTCTCCCCCCAGATGACTCCGTCTCCCCCCAGAAGACTCCGTCTCCCCCCAGATGACTCCGTCTCACCCCCAGATGACTCCGTCTCCCCCCCCAGATGACTCCGTCTCCCCCCAGATGACTCCGTCTCCCCCCAGATGACTCCGTCTCACCCCCAGATGACTCCGTCTCCCCCCAGATGACTCCATCTCCCCCCCAGATGACTCCGTCTCCCCCCAGATGACTCCATCTCCCCCCAGATGACTCCGTCTCCCCCCCCAGATGACTCTGTCTCCCCCCAGATGACTCCGTCTCACCCCCAGATGACTCCATCTCCCCCCAGATGACTCCGTCTCCCCCCAGATGACTCCGTCTCCCCAAAGATGACTCTGTCTCCCCCCCCAGATGACTCCGTCTCCCCCCAGATGACTCCGTCTCCCCCCCAGATGACTCCGTCTCCCCCCAGATGACTCCGTCTCACCCCCAGATGACTCCATCTCCCCCCAGATGACTCCGTCTCACCCCCAGATGACTCCATCTCCCCCAAGATGACTCCATCTCCCCCCAGATGACTCCGTCTCCCCCCAGATGACTCTGTCTCTCCCCCAGATGACTCTGTCTCCCTCCAGATGACTCCGTCTCCCCCCCCAGATGACTCCATCTCCCCCCCAGATGACTCCATCTCCCTCCCCAGATGACTCTGTCTCCCCCCCAGATGACTCTGTCTCCCCCCCAGATGACTCCGTCTCCGCCCCAGATGACTCTGTCTCCCCCCCAAAGATGACTCCGTTTCCACCATCCACCCCACAGAGGCAGCGCACCCACCACGTGGGCGCACACGGGTGAGAAACAGAATTAATGAAGGCGTTTTAATAAAGAAGTCCCACTGTCCCGTCTCGTCTTCTGTCGTGACTCGCGTGCTATTAAAAGTGGGTAGATGCACGTCCCCACGCAGGGCAAGGCTGGTCCAGCCTCAGAGGAAGTGCTCCTTCCGAGTGCAGCCCACACATAGACACCCCCATGGGGAAGCAAACAGAGGAGAACAGCAGGGGCCCCTCAAGGCACAGTTGTGTTTGCATCCATAGCCACCGGGTGATGTTGCTGCCCCCACAGCCCACGGACTTGCTCATGTCCCACCCAGACCTGTAGGAAGGGATGCCCATGGCCAAGTGGTTGGCCTCCGTTGTTGACTTTCTTCTTGAAGATTTGGAAGCCCTTCTGCGAGGTCAGTGCTTAGAGCAGAGATGCCTAAGCCTCCCTCCAATGCCTTCTCCCTCCTTGCCTGTGAGAACAGATAGACTACACGTGAGCTGTGTAGAAATGTCCAAACCTCACCAATCTGGTGCCATCCCTTACGGACCCGTTCCTCATGACAGTCCCAGCCCCTGGGTGTGACCCTTACACCCGGCTTTATATGACGTAGAGCAGACTGCCAAAGTCAGGATAGATTCTGCCCATTCCTCAAGGAAAGGCGGAGTGGGGCAGTGATCATTTCGGTTACCCGAGCTCCAAATTGCCTGAACTGCAGCTGCGTCTGTGTCGGAGGCACCAGAGGAGAACAGGACTCAGGGGCCATTCACACTGCAGCTGTGTCCTACAAGCCAGTCCACTGGCCTCTCTGCTCGTCCCGTCCCATCTTCTCGCCTCTGTGAGGGGGGGTGTGGAGTCCCGTCCCGTCCTCTCGCCTCTGTGAGGGGAGGTGTGGAGTCCCGTCCCGTCTTCTCGCCTCTGTGAGGGGGGGTGTGGAGTCCGTCCCGTCTTCTCGCCTCTGTGAGGGGGGGTGTGGAGTCCCGTCCCGTCCTCTCACCTCTGTGAGGGGGGGTGTGGAGTCCCGTCCCGTCCTCTCACCTCTGTGAGGGGGGGTGTGGAGTCCCGTCCCGTCCTCTCACCTCTGTGAGGGGGGGTGTGGAGTCCCGTCCCGTCCTCTCACCTCTGTGAGGGGGGGTGTGGAGTCCCGTCCCATCTTCTCGCCTCTGTGAGGGGGGGTGTGGAGTCCCGTCCCGTCCTCTCGCCTCTGTGAGGGGGGGTGTGGAGTCCCGTCCTGTCCTCTCACCTCTGTGAGGGGGGGTGTGGAGTCCCGTCCCGTCCTCTCGCCTCTGTGAGGGGGGGTGTGGAGTCCCGTCCCGTCTTCTCGCTTCTGTGAGGGGGGGTGTGGAGTCCCGTCCCGTCCTCTCGCCTCTGTGAGGGGGGGGTGTGGAGTCCCGTCCCGTCCTCTCGCCTCTGTGAGGGGGGGTGTGGAGTCCCGTCCTGTCCTCTCACCTCTGTGAGGGGGGGTGTGGAGTCCCGTCCCGTCCTCTCGCCTCTGTGAGGGGGGGTGTGGAGTCCCGTCCCGTCTTCTCGCCTCTGTGAGGGGGGGTGTGGAGTCCCGTCCTGTCCTCTCACCTCTGTGAGGGGGGGTGTGGAGTCCCGTCCCGTCCTCTCGCCTCTGTGAGGGGGGGTGTGGAGTCCCGTCCCGTCCTCTCGCCTCTGTGAGGGGGGGGTGTGGAGTCCCGTCCCGTCCTCTCGCCTCTGTGAGGGGGGGTGTGGAGTCCCGTCCCGTCCTCTCGCCTCTGTGAGGGGAGGTGTGGAGCCGGTCAGCAGCAGGGCTCCTCTCTGCTCGTCCGTCCTGTCTTCTCGCCTCTGTGAGGGGGGGTGTGGAGCCGGTCAGCAGCAGGGCTCCTCTCTGCTCGTCCGTCCTGTCTTCTCGCCTCTGTGAGGGGGGGTGTGGAGCCGGTCAGCAGCAGGGCTCCTCTCTGCTCGTCCGTCCTGTCTTCTCACCTCTGTGAGGGGGGGTGTGGAGTCCCGTCCCGTCCTCTCGCCTCTGTGAGGGGGGGGTGTGGAGTCCCATCCCGTCCTCTCGCCTCTGTGAGGGGGGGTGTGGAGCCGGTCAGCAGCAGGGCTCCTGAGCATGGTGGGGGGGGCACTTCCAGGGCCTCTCACGGGGCAACCAAGATGCTTTGAGCAGAATAGAGAGAAGTCAGAATCGAAATCCTCTTCAGCTTTGGAAAAAGGAGTTGAACCGTCCCATTGAAAAAAAATCACAGAAGAAAAGGCTGCTTGGGAATGAGAACGGCTTAGGATCGATTCCACTTGCTGCAGGGTCTCGTCCCAACGTGGTCTCGTGAGTGTGGGGTGTGGCAGTCCCGGTGGCCGGCAAGAAGGGAAGACGCCATGCCATCGTGACCAATGCCCGCATCTGCTGGCCCTGAGCTCTAGGTGACGTGGGCAGGGCTCTCAACAATTTTGTCGTTTTGGCCTCTGAATGATGGAGAAATACAAAAGCCGCCAGACTCTTCACAGCGGTTTGGTTCTCAGAGTCCACGGTGGAGAGGAAACTCGCAAATATCTGAGCAAGGTCCTTCTCGCTCTATAACCGCCCTCCTTGCAAGGGGCCCCGGGTCCCCCTCCTTAGGGGGAAGCCCAGGACTTGCAGGGGGTACACCCTTCCAGTCAACACCAACATACGGTGCCAACTCCATCCAAACATGGAGATACCCATCCAGCCCCGGTGAGTCTCCCGCTGCGGAGAATGTCTTCCTGTGTTGACGATGGGTCTCTCAGACCCAACACAAGGTCTCGTCCTGGGTATTCGATTCTGAGACTCTGAGGAAGGAGAAGGCGCAGCCAAAACTTGGGGTGGTCGCCACATGTTTGGTGGTTGTTGCTGTTTTTTCCCCGAGTGTCACTGAACATAACCCTTCCCCCGGCGAAGCACTGATTGGTTGGGTTTTGTTTCAGCCCAGGGTGATTTTTTTCAACGACTAATTTTATAAAAATCTTGGAAAGTCAGAGTTTCTAATGGAAGTGCTTACGCAACCATAACTCTGGCGTTGCAAATGGTGCCGTGGTCGTTAAGGGTGTGTTGTTGTTTATTTTATGCTAATCTGCCTTCAGTGTGACAGCCTGTCACCTGCACGGGGGGTACCGTTCAGCACGATATTAGCCCATATGGCACAAGCTAAATTGTATCGGAGCTATGGGCTAATTACAGATGAGTTAATAAAGCCAGGCAGAGGGAGCCGGGCCAGGCACACGCCACCGCACCCCCACCCCCACCCCCACCCCCGTCCTTGGAGGGGCCCCCCATCCACTCCCCAAAGAATCAGCCCCATCTGAGCTCTTCGATCCTTCAGTTTGGTCCCTGACAACAGAATCCGCCACTCCGGTCACAATAGGCTTCTCGTCCTTTTCCTGGCCCCACGGTTTTGACGTTCGAGTCAGAAAGGCTAGACAGCGTCGACGCTTTTCTAACAACTGATTCTCTTTTGAACAGCTTAGATTTCTGCAGGAAAAAGGGATCAACACAACCGGGGCACGGTGGCCACATGTCACCTGCCACTTCTCCCGGCTCCGCCCCATGGTCCCTGGAGGCGAGGAGGAGCAGATTCGCTTCTTGCTGGGTAGGCACGCCTCCCTCCCTGTCCGCCCCGCAGGCCTGTCCTTGGAGACGCCCATCCACGCTGCTCTGTTAATCAACCAGCGCCATGCGCGGGAGTGCGCCGGGAACGCGCTGGGAACGCGGGACCCATTTGGCTTCTGCCTCCCCGAATCGAGCCCAGGCTGCTTGTGAGATGTCAGCCTGGGGAGTTGGATTTCTTGGGTGACACCCTCAGCGTCTCCCTATGTGGTCTTTAGATGTCTCAATTAACTGGGACAGCGACTCGCAACACATGACATCTGCCACTTCAGTCATATTTGCAAAAAAAGCGCTCCTCACGTCCCCTGGAAGGGCTCAGGCTGCGCAAGGCGAGCCGGCGGGCCTCCTGCGGCATCCTGACACCTGCGATGGATTGTCTGAGCTCCAGCACCGTCCCGCCCCCCCTCCCTCCCCCCCCCCCGCCCCCTCTGATGTGTTTAACACAACACAACCTTTATGTTCCTTCTCTTTTTTGTACTTGTAATTAGGTCATTGGCATCTAAACTAAAAAACCATACAAGCCAGGGGGGGAAATTTTTTTTAAAAAAGGGAAAAAGAAAAAGGCAAGCAAGCCAGTCCAGTTTGCACACGAGGAGGCTGTGGGTCCCAGGCTCCCATCCCCAACCAGAGGGTGCCAGGCAGGCTGGGCACCCTTCTCATGGCTCTCTGCATCCCCATTGCTGGCGGGGACCGGGCAGGCCCGCCTCATGAGTTTAATGGGGCTCAGTCAAGTGGGACCCGGCAACGTTCCCAGTACCGTTTCTGAGGCATCGGAAGAAGCCAGCAAAGATGACATGGGGAGGCGTGTGATCGCAGTGTGTGAGCCGGAAGTGCCCCTGACACCCCAACCCCTCCCTCACAGTCAACTCACCGCCACTCAGAGCCCTGTGGTCGCCACACCAACTCAGAACTCTGGCGGGAAGGGACGCTAACTTGACCCACAGAAATCACCCAGGGCCAGCGAGGTCGAGAGAGCCAGACCCAGGTTGAACTTATTATGACAACCAAACCTCTCAATTTCCATCAAAGCAAACTTTATGAGACTCAATGGGACGTGTCCATGCCGAGGGTTGCCTCTAAGTCGCACGTGGTGGTCATGGCCCATGCTATCAGCCTTTAGAACTACATCTTGTTTGGGTCCTGGTGTCCTGTGAGGGAGGCACAGGAGACACCAGGGGGCTCGGCTGGACATACACCATTGTGGGGGCTTTGCATCCAAGGGTGAGCTGTAGGGTCAGGGACTTCCAAAGGAAGTAGAGACCCTGGGTTTCCATCACCCTGAGTTTCCTGTGAGGAGTCGGTGAGTCATTCATGCCTGGCTTTTTACCAAATCCTGCTGCATGGGCTGCGCAGGTAATGAACTCCACCCTTGGGCCAACATCCCCTCCAGCCCCATTCCAAGTTTACCCACAGGAACAGGTGTTTTTCATTCCCCCTCTGGGGAGAGGCAGACCGTTTGGGAGGAAAGACAGCACAGCCTCCCTTCCATCTTTGGCCCACCATCCGACACCATCCTCATGCCCCCTCCCCTCAACCCGCAGGAAGCCACCCTCAGAGACTCGCAGGTTTCTGGGAGCCAGGCAGGGCACCCACCCAGGGTTTGATGTTTACAAGGGCCATGCGGGTAGAGTAGTTCTTTCTGCCTCCACACACGCAGGGAGGACATGCCCATCGGTCCCACCCCTCAGTGTTGGGTGCCTGCCCCTCCTGGTCCACACCTGGCACCAGAGATGCCGTACATGGTCCCAAGATTGGCCCTACCCCAGACACCTGCTTGGAGCAGGAGGCCCACGGGCGGAAGCCACGCATCTTCTGTCGAGGGAGGCAACCCTGCGCTCATCTCAGTGGGACATCAGCTGGGCAGCCCATGTCCCGTGACTTCCTTTGGAGACCCTGGTTTATCCAGGTAAGTGTTCCCACCAGTTACCCCTGGCCAGTGATTCCCACGCCTTCCCCACTCTCTTCAAAGACATCTGAAGATGGACCATTTAACAGCACACTGTGTTTGCAATACAAATTATTGATTGTCTGGTTTTAGACCGCTTTCTCACACCACCTCCCACGGTGAGTTGAGAATGGACTTCCACGAGGGAAGCGCACGCTTTTCTCAAGTCCGACCGCTGCACGCTTTTGTGTTACAAAGCTTATCAGATGTTCTGCTTTGTTTTTTCCTGGAGGACCCTGCATGCCGGGGCAGCGGTACCTGCACAGCTTTGTCCACTTGTTTCTCCGGGGCGCCAAGGGGCGCCCGTTGCGGTTGGAAGCCCTGCTACAAAGGGGGCTCGCCCCACCATGAAATAGGGGCCTGGAATGGGTGCCAGCAGCGTGCTGGCTGTGACCGATGACAAACGCGGGGCAGGCGGCCTGATGGCTAGCCATAGGCAGGACAAATGGACGGCTGGGTTTTTGAAAATTCTCACAAACATCTTTTAATGTCCTGTGCTGCCACGGAGAATTTCCCAGGGGGCTCATCAGTGACAACAGATTGATTTATATTTGCAATTGGAAAGGTAAAGAGGAGGGTAAACGTTAAGGTCTGGGTCCAGCACCCGGAGCACTCGGGGATGGAGAGTGCGAGTGTGAGTGCGCGCGCGCGTGTGTGTGTGTGTGTGTGTGTGCGCGCGCGCGCACACAGGGCGGGGAGTGCTCACGGCCAGGTCCGGGGCCCGGGATGAAGGCTGTGATTGTACTTTGCCAAGCATTTGGAAGTTTACAAATATCCAGATGTTCTGAGTCATAAAAGTTAGTGGAACGCCCCAAAGCCAGACTGAAGTCAGCCATTGTCTCCAGAAGTTGGGGGTCCTGCAGCCCCAGGCGGCACTGGACGGGCCGGACATGGTTGTGTCCGCGCAGAATTCCTGGGTAACAACGCCGGCTAATTTAATTTCGGCGCGACTTGTTATCATACACCGTCCAGCTGGTGTTTTGCAAAGAAAAATAATATTTTAAAATAGATCGGCTCTCCTAAGGTGGCATGTCGATCAAGCCTTGTCAACTGTTTCACAACCTACTAATTAGATTAAGCCAATTTAATGACTCAGGCGTGTAAAATGTCTTACCTTACCCCATGCTCCCTCCGCCACGAACGCACACGCAGGCAGCGAATGAGGTGGGATGATTTTTAAGGCCAGACCCATATAAGCTGGGAGATTCAAATTAAGGTTTAATTAACCTGCTTAGTAGTTAGAATCTCTGAACAGCGGGAGATTTTACACACGGTTAGGTGTGATCTGTAATAACCGGGCATAACAGGCATTCTCCACAACCGTTATGGGCACCGGGTACCTGCCTCGGCCTGCCCGTGTACTGGAGCGGATGCCGGCAGCCGGCACGTTGCAGAGGAGAAAACTATTTGAAGACGCACTCGCTGGCTGTCCTTAGGCTCTGTGCACACAGCAGAGGAGTCTGGGAACTAGAGGCTTGCATTTACTCGACTACCCGTGATGTGGGAAACAGCCAGCTGGAGTCGTCACCCAACTGACTGGTAAATACATGTTATCGACCGCCTGCTCGGGCCGTTCCGCACAGAACAGCCCGTGGTGAAAGCAGAGTTGAACCCGTCACCCGTACCCTTGATTCCAGGCTAACCAGTTGAAGACTCGCGGGGGAAGCCTGATTACTTGCTTTTCATCTCTGGGTTGAAAAACGTCTCTGGTTGGGCTCACTTTGGGCATCTCTGTGGGTGAGCAGGGCACAACCTGTTGACAGCAGAAGGGCGTGGTGGTGGGGGTGACTTAGACCATGAACTGCTAGACTGTTTCTTAATTTCATGTAGATATGAGTACCGAGAGTTTTGGGTTGGTCGACTGTCAAGACAATGTTCTCTTGTGCAGTCAACATTTCGCTTTCCTGAAACAAATGGTCAGTTTTCAGCTGCCATGCCGCGTAAAGAAATCCCAGGAAGACTGGTGTGCCGTGTAAATCATGGGGGAGTGGTCTGACGGGGGTGGAAAGGGTTCCTCAGACAGTTAAGCGGATGGATGGTGGAGACGGGAAAGACCTTCCATTGATGGGGTTGAGTCTTCTTCCTAGAATCATGCTGAGAGTCTTGACATGGTAGAATCCACCTGGAAAATGCTTCCTCCTGCAGATGCCACGTCCTTCGATGGGATTCTTAAAGAAGAGGGAGTAGCCAAGGAGGGCCCCACAGTTCCGTGAACCCGTCTGAGGAAGGACACGCACGTCAGCAGAACCGCCGGCACCCTGGCCTCCTGGGAGAGGAGGCAGCTCTGTTGACCTTTGGTCAGCCGACTAACTGTTGGCTCTTTGCTTTAGCCCTGAGGCTGCCCCCGGGCATGTAGAAGTTAGGCTCCTTGGGAGGAATTGCCCCAGGTTTACCTCATGAGTATCTACAAACCACATAGGTCAATAATCACAAATCTGTTCAGCAGAAGAATTCTAAACAATTAAAATCACCTGATGCATAAATTGCTCCTATAGGAGCTATATCTTGGAGAAGCCAAGTAAACCTAGTTAGGGAAGGAAAAGTCTTCATAGAAGAATTCTAGCTGATGCAATGGAAAGAATGAGAGAATGAAGAATCAGCAGTCTGCAAACCCCCAGGTTAACAGCGGATTCAGGAAATGATCATTGGGACGTGAGCCCTTTGGGGAAAAGGGTGATGGGGAACTTCTCAATGAGAGGATATCACACTGTGGGATGAACCCATTGATCAGTTGTAGTGTCGTTTAAAGTGTGGTGCTAAACAGGAGCTTCGGGCTGTCATACCCCATGCGGGACTTGAAGGATCTTCGCCAGAAGCGTGGAACCAAAATCTAATCACGTCTTTAGCATTGGCTTCCAGTTTGCAGGAAATATGGGGCTAGTTTAAGGTGTTAAAGGGCGCAGCGAGACAACAAGGAGAGAAAACCCGCCTTGAGGACAGCTGAGCTGGTTTCTTCAAGGAGCCAAAGTCACGAAATAAGACCGAGGAGGAAGGCGCTTTACTTAAAGAGATGCAACAATCCTATGTAAAGTAGGGCCCTTGTTTAAATTAAATCTGGACGTGTGCCATCAACTTTCCACAGACCCGAGACAGCTCGGCTCAGGGAGGGGGGGGGGTGTTACAATGATGTCATTTTTAGAGTTTCACCATGAGATACGTAAAAGTAAAGGGATAACACCTGGAATTTGTTTTTAAATACTTCGGGGGAGGGAACACAAGTAAGGCACAATTCTAATCACTGTTGAATCTCATTGATGGGGTGTTGGCAAGTGCATTATTTTCCATCTGGGGCTGCATTTGAAATTTTTCTTAATTAAAAAAGAATTATGTTGTTGCTATGGAATGATGGATGTATGGATGTATGAATGGATGGAAGGAAGGAAGGAAGGAAGGAAGGAAGGAAGGAAGGAAGGAAGGAAGGAAGGAAGGAAGGAAGGAAGGAAGGGTTGGGTGACACACATTTCATGTGAATGCCTTGACCATCGGGGGTTACTGCCCATATTTACCAAAATATGATATCATGTTGCACATGGGGCCCCCCCTGCCCAGGCGTGCTCTGTCAGCACCATGATAATGGGAGTTTTGTTCTTCCTGGGGGTCCGACACAGTTTAAGCAGGAGTGCTGGGGGCTCAACCTTGGTCAAAGACAGCCCTTTAATTAATTGTGTGTTGCCTTAACGCATCCATTGGAGAACAATACTACTTCAAGTTCTATTTAATTATGAACTTAGTTTAAAAATAGCGTACTGGAAACATCCTTTCATACTTCTTTACTCTTGAGTCGAAGCCCTGAGAAATATTGAAAAAGAGGGAGAAATTTGCCTCAAATCATGAAGGTTTTGATGACTCCAGAACAAATGTTTTTTTTTTTTTCGAGTATATGAATTAGCAACGGGCTATGAAGTCAACGTCAAGGTCACAGCCAGCGTTAACAAAACCAGTAAGAATGAAACAGAGAAGAATGACAAGGTATTTTGTATCAGCAGCCCCTTCTCAAATCTTTGTCTCAGCTGTGTAAGCAGGAGCGGTGGGGTCATGATATAAACAAGGTTCCCGAAACAAACACGATTCCGGGGAACCACCCTCTCACACAAATCACTCCTATACTTCGCGTGGACGTATCACCCTCACTCATTATTAACATCGTTCCCGAAGACTGTGTAAGGTTGGAACGAGTGAAGGAGAAGCCTACAGCTCAACACTGGGCTTCCTGGAAATTACGGTCCCCTGTTCTGACTCGGACATCTGGAAAGAACTGTCATCCCTGTCAGATGTAATTGAGTGGAACAAGAGAAGTTGGTTCCATGCTGCGCGAGAAGGGAGAGTTTAAAATTTTTGGCATTTTTTTTCAGCGAACGCTGGGCGACCGATCCACTGTTACAATGACCGATCCACTGTTACAACAACCGATCCACTGTTACAACGGTGCAGCAAAGCTCCTGCTGAGACGCGTGCTCGGCGGACACGCAGGAGAGCTCTGGACGGCGGGGACAGGGCACCTTCTTTGACTGGGTCTTGAATGGGGGCGCCACCATGAACTTTTCTGACCTATGGAACTTTCTGTCGTGCTACCCAGCTTCCTGCTGCCTTTTGCCTGGCCAGCGATAGCCGTCTTCAGGACCCTCTGCCCCTGATTGTCCTGGGAGAGTCACCTGACAGGTGACTCACGGCCCCTCTAGACGGAGAGACGCCCATGCTTACTCCAGGGGCTCGTCGCAGAGGCCGCAATGTTTCAGCTGCAGGACGACCGAGGAGAGCCAGGTCCTGGTGGGGCCGGAGGAGAAAGAGCCAAATAAAAAACAAGCCCCCAGATATTTTTGATCACATATCTAGGCCAACCCAATCAGCTCCCAGCAGCAAGGCAGGGTCCTGGGACCCAGTCACAGATAGGAGTCTGAGACAGAAGGTCACGTGGCAGGCAGCCCACCCACGTGGTTATGTCTGATGCAGGTGTGGGATTAGCATGAGCCCACGCCTCTGCTGCTCACCCACGAAATCCCACTTCCACTTCTCAGAGCCGGCAGGAGCCTATCCACACACACCTTGTGTGTCGATATACACACCACCCGTAGCAACACACACACACACACACACACACACAATTCCTTATGCACATGAGCTCAGCTACACTCAGACCCATGAAAACACTCAGACCCACAGGTCCAGACTCTGTACACGCCCCCTCCCACGTTACCACAGACCCTTGCCTCTCTCTCGCATGCATGCACGGGCTCTCAGACCCACAGATGTGTGCACATCAACCCTCTCTGCAGACACAGACACCCGTGCACAGCAGCACAGAGGAGCCAGGCGAGGGCGTGCACATGCCACACACGTGGGCACACACCCGGCAGGTCGACACGGTGGGAGGGTTCATTAGTTCTTGTATCATTCTCCTCTCCCCACAGGTGGCTCTGCCCCGAGGACAGTTGGCGGAGAAGGGGCCTTCTGGGCCTTGTGGGCACGGGAAGCCCCGAGTTCACTATTGATTTCACGCGCGTCAAGCCGGGCTCATCAGAGAGCGAGGGCGGGGCAGTCTGCAGGCGGTCCTGAGTGCAGGAAGCCTGCAGCCCAGTGTGGAGAGAGAGCAGAGGCTACTCAAGACGGGGGCTGGGGGGGCTGCGAAGAAAAACAGATGTCCCTCCAGCCAGAATCCTGCCCTGCTGGGGCGTGGGTGAGAGGGGTCACCCACGGACGGGTTCAGGACGCCTCTGGATGTGAACCTGGTGTCACGAGCCTGTCTCTGGCTTCTGCTGCCTGCCCTGCATCCTGACTCATGTCCCCACTCAGGGCAGCGCTGTGTCTGTCTGCGGGCTGCTGACCCTCTCCACACACCTCCCTGAACTTTGAAGAGGCGGGGGCACGAGCGTTGAGGAGGACGGGAGGGTGCACAGGTGCACAGCACCAGGCGGCCTAGGAGAGCCCCGGGCAGTGGCTGAGCTGACCCTTGAGCCCGCCCACCCTTCCAGATCTGCACCCTCTGTACCCCACCTTCCGTCTGAAATGTCGCCTGCACTTCCAAACAGAATTTTTAAAAGGGAAAACCAGTGTGCTCTAACAGAAAGCACCAGTGTTCAATTACAAGATAAATAGACCATTTAAGGACACATTACGTGGCACCAACTGGTTAATTGTGCGGGCGTCACACATCTAAAAAGGCCGGCAGACCTCCGGTTGTGCCATGAAGCATGGCCACCTCGGACGGAAACCCACCCACTCGGAAAATCTAGAAACACAAACGCCTGCCGCTCAGCCCTCCTCTCGGCAGGGAGGGAAAGGAACCCCTTCCTGCCCTGCCCATCCCGAGAAACTCCCCCCCCCCCCCCGGACCTTCCTCCGATGACTGTTCACCTTAGTGTCTTGGTGCCCGCGTGGCGTGCAGGAGCCAGGCCGCAGTGACTCAGCTCCATTGGTGACAGCAGAGGTCTGTGTGCCTCCCCCACCCCTGGCCTGGGCACAGCCTGTGCTGCAGAGGGCGCTGCACCGGGACCCTGCCAACCACGCCCCACTGTGAGCCACATGCCTCTCCCGCCTTTGTTCCCAGTTAGAACCTCCAGGCCTGTTAATGAAGCACCTGCTGTGTGTGAGGCCGGTCCACAGGATGTCTGGGGAACCCAGGCCCAAGCCGGCTATGTCTCTGCCACCACACGGCCACTGGCTCAGGTTGGCCGGTCAGCCTTGCTGGTCAGGAGTGGGCCGGGGGCTTCGGTGCCCCACCTGCGGGCAAACACCTTCCCACCTTCTGGGGTCTTCTTGTGCTGAGGGAGGCTTATCAGGTTCCTTAGCTGCACCATGGGTGTCCCATGGGCAGCGGGACCTGGTTGACCATTGTCACCCAGAGCCCTGCTGTCCTCCTGCCCAGAGTCCAGGTTGTCACTGGGGTGGCACCCTCAGGGCTCATCTGTGTGTGACTCAGGTGACTCGAGACCCTCTCTCCTCATCTTTGGTGGGAGCAGGGAGGGAAGCTCAGTGCGCACCCTCATCACTGGCTGTCCCTGCGGCTCAGGAGGGCGGAGCCACCTGACGGAAAAGCCGTAGAACAGAAGGGTCAGCTGCCCAGGCGTTGGCAACAGCCTGACCGGGTACAAATCTCAGCTCTGATTTCATGGATGACACCAAGTCATTTGTTTCTTTCCAGGAAGTCTACATGCACCCCCTGACTCCAACCACCGACCACGTGTGGACCTTGTGGGTGACCTCTCCAAGCCGCACTTCCAAAAGACACCATGATGGAGGTCACCGGCAGGAGCAGAGGAGCACAGCTGTTTGTCAGACACAGGGCATGTGTGTGCACCGTTTACCTGCCCAGGTCCGGAGCCCCATGGAAGCAGGAAAGTGGGAACCCTGTCCTGGGGAGAGCTGGGTCTGGCGTCTTGCGTCATATGACCAGAGTACAGAGACGCCCTGGAGGGCGGCTGCCCAGGGCCCGGACTGTCCCCCATGGAATCCGGCACCTGTCCAGTAAGACCTCTCCAATTCCTGCCTCCCCAGGGGCTCCCTCACCCCCCTGAAGGCCTTCTGGTCAGTGACATGTGCCTTTCTGGGGATGGGGGTGTGGGGCGTGCAGCTCACACGTGCTGGTAAGGCACATGCCCCGCGGGGGGTTCTGAAAACTTCCTGGAAAGAAACAAACAGCTCGGTTTCATCAACAAGCACTGATGCTCATTTGAAAGCAATGATTCCCACTTCACACCTTACTGTAATTTTCCAATTAATTGTGATTTAAATATGTTAATGCGGCTAACTAGGTTGAGCATCCGCTTAAAGACTTTCCAAATAATGAAGCAAGCAGTCCTCACACAAAGGAGGCATTTTCCACCTAGTGCAGCGGATGGCGGTGCTGGGTCCCAAGGCGGAACCAGCCTCCACGGGGCAGCCAGACGGAGGGCGCAGGCAGGTCCTGGGTTCCTGCAGGCCAGGCCCGGCGGCTCAGCTGCGACCCCCCCCTTTGACTCCTGTGACAGAGAACTTCCTTCAGGGTGCATTTGAGGGGTACAGGGGGGGCTTACTTCTTGCTTGCCTGCTGCAGCTGCCCACTTTATCCTTGTCATCGTCCCAGCACTTCCTGACTTTGCCTCTGAGTACCCCGACCCCGGACATAAAGTCCTCAGCTTGGTCCCTGGGGACCTGATGACCTGGCCACTGACAGGATGGAGCCTGGGACAGGTGAAGATGGTTGGGGGCCTTCAAGCATAGCTGACCCCCCACCCCCATCCCAGCCTGAGCGGCTCAGGGCAGGAACTTCTCTCCTGTGCAGGTGAGATGGGCCGAAGGGCCCCGGGACGGGGAGGCAGGGGACCCTGTCAGGGGGAGGCAGGGGACCCTGTCAGGGGGAGGCAGGGGACACTGTCAGGGGGAGGCAGGGGACCCTGTCAGGGGGAGGCAGGGGACCCTGTCAGGGGGAGGCAGGGGACACTGTCAGGAGAAGGCCACAGGCAGCCCGGCTGCCGTCCCCCAGCCCTGCGTCCTCAGCAATAGACACTCTTCCCAGGGGGCCACATCAGAACGACTGAGTTAGAAGTGTGGCTCTGCTGCTCCCCACCCCTCCCCCCGGATTACCTACAACACAACATTCCTCCTCCAGACCTCGCCCCCCCCCCCCCCCGTCTATTACACGGGGCAGATAAAAAGGCTGACCTTGAGAGCATTCTTGTAAAGATTAAATAGGATCTAAGACTTGAAAGAGAACACGAGAGCCGTACGTAGCCTTCCACGTCGGGAAAGAGAGGACGCAAACAGGGGGACAGCTCCGGGCGGGCCACCTCACTGCGTGGACGACAGGACCCTTGTGCCTGGCTGGCAGGTGCGCCAAAACCCTGGGGGGATGGTCGTCAGAGAAGATGCTCTCACACGCCGAGGACATCGCTGCCTGGTGTTGCTCTTGGGGGGCTCTAGGACCGTCTTCCAGCCCCATTTCACGGTTGACGCTTTGACCCATTGAACAAACAGGCACAGGGTGCCTGCGATAGGCCAGCCTGTGGTCTGAGCGCTGGGAATATGATCGAGGATCAAGTGGAGAAAGTCCTAACCCCAGGGGAGCTTGTGTTTTAACGGGGATACTGTGGACTGAATTGCACCCCTCCCCTCAAAATGCATGTGAGAAAGCTCCAGCCCCACGGGGAACTGTGGGAGCCCTGGCCTTTTAGGAGGGGACTAAGGACAAACGGAGTCATCAGGGGGGAACACAGAGCTACGGAACTGGGATTCTTATAACAACAGAAGCGACATCAGATCTCTCGTTCCTGCTCCCCCTCTCCGCCAGTGAGGACAAAGGCAGCCGTGGGCACAGCAGGAAGGACGTCCTCACCAGAAACCCAACCTGGCGGAGGCCTTGCTCTGGAACTTTCCAGCCTCCCTCAGGGACTAGGGTTTCAAAATGTGAACTGCGGGGGTAGAGGGGACACACACACATTCAGACCCTAGCAGACGTGTTCCCAGGAGCCTGCAGCGACTCTCCCTGCACAAAGCGCCGTGTGACCAGCACTGGCCTGGAATATGGGCCTCGGGTCCCTTTGCTCACGTGCTGCCCCCCCCCCCAGCTCCACCACTTTCCCTGCTTGGACAAGCCCCGGCCTCCTGACCCCCTCCCCCCGCCCCACGGCACAGACCTTTGTTCCTGCACCTCCATCCTCCAAGGGTAAATCGAAGTCCCTGTCTGACGCCTCCTGGGGTCGCCCCACGGTCATCAGCAGAGCTGGGCGCCGAGGGGAGTCCAGTGACCAGGGACCCTCTCCTCTCTCTGTCTGGTCGGTGAAGCTGGGCTCTCCCAGCACGGTGGAGCTCACGGTTCCTATGTGTCTGTGTGCCGCTTGATCCAGACACCGCAAGGAGTGCCATCCTTTTCCGTCGGGGGCTTGGTGGGCAGCCCAGCGGGAAACCACACCTCCTGGTACAGGTCTGTTAGCCTGAGGGGCTCAGTGAGCCCCACTACAGAGATGTGGTGCAAGGGTCACTAGGAGACATCTCTGGTCCCCCAAATCACCAGCCAGGTTAATGTTCCTGAGAGACACCCCAAACCACAGAGGAGGCATACACCCACGACCTCTTGTGGCATCTCATGCCTGTGGTCTGCTTTGCAACAGTTTAAAGACAGACCGGGTCTGCTGGGGGGTGTTTAATGTCTCGTCCATCCCAACGCCTGATGTCCAGGTTGGAACCCCTCTAATGCTAATGCCACTTGTCCGTTGACTTTGTGACACTGTTTTCCCTGTGTACCTTTCTGGTCCATGATCTGTGCTGAGTGTGATGTCTTGAGTACGTGGAATAATTATCCGTATCCCTGATCATTGGGGTCTCAAAATTTCCCCAACCCTCTCACCCAGAACCCGGTTTTCCTGGCCCCCACTAGCTGTGCGGCTGACCCCCACTCTCCCTGACAGAACCCCTCAAAGGCCTCTTGCCCTCGGGCCTCCCTTCACCCCGGCTCCCCGCCCCGGGCTCTGCACTGTGCCCCCCTCGCACGTCCCTCTGTGCGGGCTGAACATGCGTGACCTTATTTCTCTCCCGCTTGCTCAGCACAGGGGAAACACCCCCCCATGCCAGACCCTTTCCCTCCAGTGTGGAACGTGGCACCCCCACCTCAAAAGCATTAGTGCCCATTTCTGCAACCAGTGACAAAACGTTCCCGTGAAAGCCACCAATGCGTGGTGACGATGCCCACAGCACCCCCCCCCCCCAACAATCCATCTGAAGGCCTTTCCTTCCATGTCTCCCGAGAGAGGCCGGGTGGGAGGCCAGGAGAGAGGCCAGGAGGGAGGCCAGGAGGGAGGCCAGGAGAGAGCCCGAGAGGGAGGCCAGGAGAGAGGCCAGAGGGAGGCCAGGAGAGAGCCCGAGAGGGAGGCCAGGAGAGAGGCCAGAGGGAGGCCAGGAGAGAGCCCGAGAGGGAGGCCGGGAGAGAGCCCGGGAGGGAGGCCGGGAGAGAGGCCGGGAGAGAGCCCGAGAGGGAGGCCGGGAGAGAGCCCGAGAGGGAGGCCGGGAGAGAGCCCGAGAGGGAGGCCGGGAGAGAGCCCGGGAGGGAGGCCGGGAGAGAGGCCGGGAGAGAGCCCGAGAGGGAGGCCGGGAGAGAGCCCGAGAGGGAGGCCGGGAGGGAGGCCGGGAGAGAGGCCGGGAGAGAGGCTGGGAGAGAGCCCGGGAGGGAGGCCGGGAGAGAGGCCGGGAGGGAGGCCGGGAGAGAGGCCGGGAGGGAGGGCCCGGAGGTGCTCCGGGAGAGAGCCCGGGAGGGAGGCCGGGAGAGAGGCCGGGAGGGAGGGCCCGGAGGTGCTCCGGGAGAGAGCCCGGGAGGGAGGCCGGGAGAGAGGCCGGGAGGGAGGGCCCGGAGGTGCTCCGGGAGAGAGGCCGGGAGGGAGGCCGGGAGGGAGCCCGGGAGGGAGGCCGGGAGAGAGGCCGGGTGAGAGGCCGGGAGGGAGGGCCCGGAGGTGCTCCGGGAGAGAGGCCGGGAGAGAGGCCGGGAGGGAGGCCAGGAGAGAGCCCGAGAGGGAGGCCAGGAGAGAGGCCGGGAGGGAGGCCGGGAGAGAGGCCGGGAGGGAGGCCAGGAGAGAGCCCGAGAGGGAGGCCAGGAGAGAGGCCGGGAGGGAGGCCGGGAGAGAGGCCGGGAGGGAGGGCCCGGAGGTGCTCCGGGAGAGAGCCCGGGAGGGAGGCCGGGAGAGAGGCCGGGAGGGAGGGCCCGGAGGTGCTCCGGGAGAGAGGCCGGGAGAGAGGCCGGGAGGGAGCCCGGGAGGGAGGCCGGGAGAGAGGCCAGGAGGGAGGCCGGGAGGGAGGGCCCGGAGGTGCTCCGGGAGAGAGGCCGGGAGAGAGGCCGGGAGGGAGCCCGGGAGGGAGGCCGGGAGAGAGGCCAGGAGAGAGGCCGGGAGGGAGGGCCCGGAGGTGCTCCGGGAGAGAGGCCGGGAGAGAGGCCGGGAGGGAGGCCGGGAGAGAGGCCGGGAGGGAGGCCAGGAGAGAGCCCGGGAGGGAGGCCGGGAGAGAGCCCGGGAGGGAGGCCGGGAGAGAGCCCGGGAGGGAGGCCAGGAGAGAGCCCGGGAGGGAGGGCCCGGAGGTGCTCCGGGAGAGAGCCCGGGAGGGAGGCCAGGAGAGAGCCCGAGAGGGAGGCCGGGAGAGAGCCCGAGAGGGAGGCCAGGAGAGAGGCCGGGAGGGAGGCCGGGAGGGAGGCCGGGAGAGAGGCCGGGAGAGAGGCCGGGAGGGAGGCCGGGAGGGAGGCCGGGAGAGAGCCCGGGAGGGAGGCCGGGAGAGAGGCCGGGAGGGAGGCCGGGAGAGAGCCCGGGAGAGAGCCCGAGAGGGAGGCCGGGAGAGAGCCCGAGAGGGAGGCCGGGAGAGAGCCCGAGAGGGAGGCCGGGAGAGAGCCCGGGAGGGAGGCCGGGAGAGAGGCCGGGAGAGAGCCCGAGAGGGAGGCCGGGAGAGAGCCCGGGAGGGAGGCCGGGAGAGAGGCCGGGAGAGAGCCCGAGAGGGAGGCCGGGAGAGAGCCCGAGAGGGAGGCCGGGAGAGAGCCCGAGAGGGAGGCCGGGAGGGAGGCCGGGAGAGAGGCCGGGAGAGAGGCTGGGAGAGAGCCCGGGAGGGAGGCCGGGAGAGAGGCCGGGAGGGAGGCCGGGAGAGAGGCCGGGAGGGAGGGCCCGGAGGTGCTCCGGGAGAGAGCCCGGGAGGGAGGGCCCGGAGGTGCTCCGGGAGAGAGCCCGGGAGGGAGGCCGGGAGAGAGGCTGGGAGGGAGGGCCCGTAGGTGCTCCGGGAGAGAGCCCGGGAGGGAGGCCGGGAGAGAGGCCGGGAGGGAGGGCCCGGAGGTGCTCCGGGAGAGAGGCCGGGAGAGAGGCCGGGAGGGAGCCCGGGAGGGAGGCCGGGAGAGAGGCCAGGAGAGAGGCCGGGAGGGAGGGCCCGGAGGTGCTCCGGGAGAGAGGCCGGGAGAGAGGCCGGGAGGGAGGCCAGGAGAGAGCCCGAGAGGGAGGCCAGGAGAGAGGCCGGGAGGGAGGCCGGGAGAGAGGCCGGGAGGGAGGCCAGGAGAGAGCCCGAGAGGGAGGCCAGGAGAGAGGCCGGGAGGGAGGCCGGGAGAGAGGCCGGGAGGGAGGGCCCGGAGGTGCTCCGGGAGAGAGCCCGGGAGGGAGGCCGGGAGAGAGGCCGGGAGGGAGGGCCCGGAGGTGCTCCGGGAGAGAGCCCGGGAGGGAGGCCGGGAGAGAGGCCGGGAGGGAGGCCGGGAGAGAGGCCGGGAGAGAGGCCGGGAGGGAGCCCGGGAGGGAGGCCGGGAGAGAGGCCGGGAGAGAGGCCGGGAGGGAGGGCCCGGAGGTGCTCCGGGAGAGAGGCCGGGAGAGAGGCCGGGAGGGAGCCCGGGAGGGAGGCCGGGAGAGAGGCCAGGAGAGAGGCCGGGAGGGAGGGCCCGGAGGTGCTCCGGGAGAGAGGCCGGGAGAGAGGCCGGGAGGGAGGCCGGGAGAGAGGCCGGGAGGGAGGCCGGGAGAGAGCCCGGGAGGGAGGCCGGGAGAGAGCCCGGGAGGGAGGCCAGGAGAGAGCCCGGGAGGGAGGCCAGGAGAGAGCCCGGGAGGGAGGCCGGGAGAGAGCCCGAGAGGGAGGCCGGGAGAGAGCCCGAGAGGGAGGCCAGGAGAGAGGCCAGGAGGGAGGCCGGGAGGGAGGCCGGGAGAGAGGCCGGGAGAGAGGCCGGGAGGGAGGCCGGGAGGGAGGCCGGGAGAGAGCCCGGGAGGGAGGCCGGGAGAGAGGCCGGGAGGGAGGCCGGGAGAGAGGCCGGGAGAGAGGCCAGGAGGGAGGCCGGGAGGGAGGCCGGGAGAGAGCCCGGGAGGGAGGCCGGGAGAGAGGCCGGGAGGGAGGCCGGGAGAGAGGCTGGGAGAGAGCCCGGGAGGGAGGCCGGGAGAGAGGCCGGGAGGGAGGCCGGGAGAGAGGCTGGGAGAGAGGCCAGGAGGGAGGCCGGGAGGGAGGCCGGGAGAGAGCCCGAGAGGGAGGCCGGGAGAGAGGCCGGGAGAGAGGCCGGGAGGGCGGGCCCGGAGGTGCTCGGGGACCCCGCAGCCACACGCATGACAAGGCCCGTGAGAGGGGCCGTGACTCACAAAAAACCACCAGTTCTGGTTTTATCTTTCTTCCCTTCCCTCCACAGAACAGAAAGCCACGTGGCGCAAGGTCCCCTGGCCTCCTCTGTAAACATGTTGGGATGTGTCTCGCTTAGGTCAACAGTGACAGTCATTGGAAGTGGCACATTTAAACACCAGAAGCACAGGGCATTCACAGATCCAGCCGCTCAGGGCCCGGCACCCTTTCCGGGAAAAGCCCTTAAAGAAACGTAACAGGCCTAGATTGTGTGAATGTCAGGGCTCTCGAAGCCACCTCCGTCCGTGCCCTTGACGGGTCTTTGCCCAGCATGCCGCCTCACAGTCCACAGAGGACGCGGGCGGCGGGCAGCGGGCAGGCGGGCACTTGCTGGGCCCCCGTCCCTGGGAAGCCCGCGGGGGGAGTGAGCACGTGGTCCCACACTGCCCTTCTGTGAAAGGCACCTGCTAAAAGCCTGCGCTCCCTCGCTCGTGGGCCCGGTGTCCGGCGGGGGCTGACGTCAGCTGTGTCCGCGGCATGTCTTGGGTGTCTGTCCCCAGGAAGCGGCCCGGTCACACTGCAGTGCCCCCCACACACACCGGGGGTGTGCACACAGCACCTGGCGCCTCGCTTGTCTTTCCGTCATCCCAGACCTCCACCGTCTGACTGCGCGCCGTGACTCCCCAAGCATATGTACCTGAGCGGAGGAGGTCGGACAGGGAAGGTCCCCCCGTGTTCATGGCACACCAAGGGACAGAACAGATGCCCGACTGATCACGGCCCCGCCAGCACAGACTCCCCTGAGGGGGACGCGCACCCCCCTTCTCACCTGCACGCGGGGTCAGCGCCCTCTGTCGCGGAAGGTTTGCGTCTTTGTTCCGTTCTGTTTTCTTGTTTTATAAACAGAACATGATTATGTTTCAATCCACGAGGTCTGTGCAGCCAAAGAAATGAAGCACCACCATCAGATAGTAACAAAAGCATGGCGTGTCCTCTGCAGTGCGTGACAAATGGTGTTAACATCCTCTGCTGTCAGTGAGCTCTTAGGAACCAGAACCGGGTGCTGTGTCTCCCAATCAGACCTGCGTGGAGGATTGTTTCTCACAGGCCCGGCTGGTGGCTGAGAGGTGCCGCCGGGGGGATGCATGGGGCTCCCGGCCATGCCCTGTGCCGCGCCGGCCCTGGTAGCTCCCCCGGCCACCTGCCTCTCTGGGCCCGGAGCCGTCCCTTCCTGGCGCAGCTCTGCCGGAGCAAGCTCTGGCTTGGCAGGACGAGTGGAAGGCCACTTTCGGGACTGAGAGCGTCTACCTTCGGTTCTGTGACCATCATCATCGTGAGGCCCGAGTGACCTCGCTGACTGGAGCTGGGGCACCTCCGCTGGTAAAAATGACAAAGAGGACAAAGGGTGTCTTCACAGGGTCAGGTTTAAGTCACCTGAGTGGCAAAACAGTGGCAGGGGAAACAGACGTCATGGGGCTTCTTTGCTTTTAGAAGCCCGTTCGGGGTGTTAGGTTGGGGTGAAGGCAATAGATTCATGTGCCCCCAAAGTCTTTGGAAACTGGAACAGCGGTGTGTCCCCCTCTCTGCCACCCCCTGCTCTTGGCATCTCCCAACTCCCTCCCGCCGCCTCCCACCAGCATCTTAGACTTGAATTTTCTAAGCTCCCAGCCAGAGGCAGGCGGTAGGGCCACCACAAGGGCAGGGGTCACCTGACTCTCCCGGGCCGAGCGTGGGTGCAAACAGCCCATGAGTCACCTTGGTGAAGTTACGCAGCCCAGGAGGCGTGGTGGTCATCAGAGTCAGTCCTGGATTAACTCACGTCCCTCAAATGCTTGTTCATCGGGAACCTGTGCATGTGACCTCATCTGTCTGCAGGGTCTTTGCCAAGGTCATCAGTTCTGATCAGGTCACGCTAAGTTAGCGTGGATCATAAATCCAATGGCAGGTGTCTCTGTAAGAAGAGGGACATTTGGACGGACGGACACACCCAGAGAGGAGCGTACCATCCAAAGCTGGAGACAGAGATTGGAGGGAAGCTGCCATAGGCCAAGGGGCACCAAGGAGCACCTGCGGTCACCAGGAGCTGGAAGAGACAGGAAGGACCTCCCTGAAGCTTTCAGAGGGAGGACAACTCTTCCTGACACCTTGATTCAGACTTCCGGCCTCCAGAGAAGTGAGACAACAGCCATCTGCTGTTTTCAGCCACACAGCTTGGGCTATTCTGTGACAGCAGCTGCCAGAAACGATGATGGGGCCCTGGCTGTCCACTCCATCCAGGATCCAGAACGGGAGCCCTGTGCAGGAACGCACGGTGGAGGGTCAAGCATATGCACGTGTGTGTGCAAGCATGCACATGCAGGCCAGGGGACCACATGGGCGGCCCAAAGGCCAGGGGGCCATAGGCAGAGCCCTTTGCTCTACGCCAACCCCTGCCCCGTCTGGTCCTTGACCCGAGGAGCCAGCAGGTGAGGTCACAGCAACAGGCACCGCTGCCTGCTGCAGCTCCACCCACCTGCTTGCATTTGGGCCACGGGCTGGCACCCTGCTCTCCAGATGGACCCACAGAGGCTCAGCGCCCTGCAGGTGGGCGCGGCTGATCGCAGAGACGAGGCAGCCAGGTTTCTGGGGCTAAACGTCACCCTGTCGTTTTGCAGAGGCCGCATGGGCTGCCCCAGATCCTGGTCCAATTAGCATAATGGGCCTCATCCAGAAGGAGAGCGGAGAGGCGAGAAGGCCAGCAGCTGCCCCTGGACCCAGCCTGTCCGCCCTCTGCCGCAGCCGTGCCAGGCCTGGGGTAGGAAGCCTGATGCCATCTGTCAGGAGGGGCTGGCCAGTCGTCCTAGGGGGCCAGGTGCTACGGGAACCAGAACAGAGACTGACTCCAGGAGGCAAAGTTCCTCTCAGAGCTGGGCCCTCCGGGTGGCTCAGCTCTCGGTGGTGAGCCTTCTCACCATGCGTGTGGGGCTGGCAGGGTCTGAAGCTGTCCTCAGGGGCCGGCTCAGCCGGAAGATGCCGGAAGTGTCCATCCTACTTCAGAGGAAGCTGCCTTGACAGTGACCGTGAGGCTGTCTTGTTAGACACAGAGGAGCCTAATTCCAGCCACGCAGGCGGCCCCAAGGGCCCGACATTTGAAGGGACCCCCGTGCTGAGCTTGACCTGCACTGTGCCCGTTGTGACCTGCCCAACTTCTGAGAAGGGACCTCCTTCGCTGGCATTTTTCACCCAGCGAGCTCCTATACCCTTTGTTTCTCTCCCGGGTCGGCCAGCGTGATGTTCGCTCAGAGGTTTGAGAGAATGGTTGGGGGTGGTCCGCCGCTGGGAGAACTCCCCCGCTCTCTGCTCAGAGCCAGAACAGATGGGACTCCCTCAGAGTGATCTTCCAAAGCAGGCCCAGCTGGGAGGATCCGGCTCCTTCTGGGGGCCTGTCTCTTCCCCCCCCCCACCAACATCCCCAAATTCATGTTGAGGACCTAATAATCCCCAGTGGGGTGGTACTGGGAGGTGGGGCCTTTGAGACGGTTAGGGTCAGGTGAGGTGACGAGGGTGGGGCCCTGGTACAATAGCATTGGCGTTCTTCTAAGAAGAGACCCTGGCACGCTCTCTGCCTCTCTCTGTGTCCACACTCTGCAGAAAGGCCATGTGAGAACGGGGAGAGATGCCAGCCAGCCACCAGGCGAAAGAACAGTCCTGAGAATGAAACCTGCCTGCGGCCACCTTGACTTTGGACTTCCAGCCTCCAGTACTGTGAGAAATAAGAGCCTGCTGTCCAAGCCCCTGCCCCGCCTCCGGCTGGCACTCTGTGACAGCCGGAGCTGCCAGAACTGGGCCCTCTCTTAGATGTCTGCCACCCAGTGAGCATGGTCAGGAGCCAGGCTGGACCTCGGAGCTCTTTGTAGTTTATGGCCGACTCAGGCCAAGGCAGCGCTGATGGCTCAGGACTCACTAGAGCACACAGGGGCACAGCCCTCGCCCCTCTCCACCCCCTGCCATCCTCGCAGGTCCCAGCCTGCCTGCGGGGTGACTGCTCCTGGACTTGTGCATCTCTGGGGAGGGCCCCACACAGCCGGCCGGGCCCAGTGTCCTTCCAGCGGCAGCCTCGGCGGCTCAGCTGCCCAATGGAGGTGAGGCCCGCACTCCTCGGGGAGTGCCGGGCGCATTCCCGCGGGCGGCAGGCACGCCATGCCCTTGGCATGAGCCGCTGCACCAGCTGCAGCTCCAACAACTGTCACCTGACATCCTGGCGCAGACAAGCGCGGGGAGCCGGGAGGCCTGGTGGCCTGCTGTTCTCTCCCCACCGCGCCTGGCCCCCGGGGCCCAGCCTCCAGCCAAACAGGTGTATGCTGGCCTGTTGCAGGACCTCGGACATGGCGGGGGGCTCGGGAGAGGCCTCGGAAGGGAGGACAGATGAAAAGAACAAAGGCCTGCCTGGCGACAACAAATTGCTCCTAATGGCTTTTGCCACCTGCAGGCCCCAGTCAGGGAGAACAAGCTGTCAGCCTGGTCCAGGGGCAGCAACCTCCCCCTCAGCAGAGGCACGGCCTGCCACTTCCTGCCGGTCCCCAGGGCCTGCCCTCGTGTGGCCTTTGGTGGCGGGTGGGGGTGGCAAAGACCCAGCCCCGAGGGAACTCGCATCAAAGCTGCCGGGCACCGAGTTCCAAGTGTTAGCCTTGCCTGGGCACGCTGGGTGTGTCCAGGTCAGTGCTGCACCGGTGGGGAACCAGGGAGGGGGAAGCTGTTACTATTTAAAACCCCATTTGCACATGCAAGAACTCGAGTTCAGAAAGGTTTGACGTCCCCGAGATCACCTGAAGGGAAAGGACAGTACAGCCCAGGTTCGAACGTGGACGGCTCAGACTGCACACATTCTGTTGCTGTGCAATTCCCCCCTCCGTGGTGGACAGCAGGGCCTGAGGGGTGTTTCTCCTGCTGAATTTAGAAACTGGGTGGTGGGTCACAGAAAAGAGTGCTGTACCCCAAACTCTGTCTTCGTAAGACAGCACGGAAAGGCTCTAAGGAAGCTGAGCAGGCCAGGCAGACAGGACCCAAAGCGAGTCTGAAGGCAGCGCCCACATGTCTAAGGAAGCTGAGCAGGCCAGGCAGACAGGACCCAAAGCGAGTCCGAAGGCAGCACCCACATGTCTAAGGAAGCTGAGCAGGCCAGGCAGACAGGACCCAAAGCGAGTCTGAAGGCAGTGCCCACATGTCTAAGGAAGCTGACCAGGCCAGGCAGACAGGACCCAAAGCGAGTCTGAAGGCAGTGCCCACATGTCTAAGGAAGCTGAGCAGGCCAGGCAGACAGGACCCAAAGCGAGTCTGAAGGCAGCGCCCACATGTCTAAGGAAGCTGAGCAGGCCAGGCAGACAGGACCCAAAGCGAGTCTGAAGGCAGCGCCCACATGTCTAAGGAAGCTGACCAGGCCAGGCAGACAGGACCCAAAGCGAGTCCGAAGGCAGCGCCCACGTTTCGAGGTCACCCTGATCCTCATTGTGGAGTCGGGACAGTGTGGCCAGGCCATACTGGGGGAGTTGCTCCCAGGAACGCTGACCTGGACTTTGCTGCCTGCTCCGGTAGACTAATTAGAATGAGGCCACGCCCACATACAGGATCTTCGGAGCTCCCAGGTAACAGAGCAGGTCAGTAGCGGCCACTGTCTGTGACAGGGAGATTGCAGCGTCGTCTCCCCTGCGGGCGGGAGGTGGGTGTGGGGTGCCGGGGCAAGGGTCCCACAGCCAGCAGTGCTGCCCTCCACCCAGCGCGAGGACAGGCCACATTCCCTGTCACACCAGCGAGGCCTGGGCCAGCAGAGACTGCCTGGCTCACACAGGACTGGAATTGGTGGTGAGGACTTGGGGGTTGGGCGGGGGGGGGGTAGGGGATGTACACCCGGCCCCTCAAGTTCACCTGCGTTAAAAGAGATGAATACACCGAGGATCTTGTATCACGTAAATTAAAACGGGGCACCTTATTTCTAATTTAGTCGTAACAAAGTTATTCATTTGTTTATGCATTTACTCATTTGTTTCCCAGGCCAGCCTACCAGTATATACCCTGTACCTCTCTGTCCAGGGCAAATCAATAAACACATTGAGCAACTGCGTGAGTTCCGTGAGGCTGCTTTGACAAACCACCAAAATAAATAAATAAATAAATAAATAAATAAATAAATAACGGGAATGGATTCTGTCATAGTCTGAAGGCCACGAGTCTGAAATCGGTTTCACTGGGATGAAGTCAGGGGTCAGCAGGCCATGCCCTCCAGAAAGTTAAAGGGGGTTCTGTTCCTGGTGGCAGCTGGCATTCCTTGGCTTGTGGTCCCATCACTTCAATTCCTGGTCACATGGCCTCCTCCTCTTCTGTGGTGTCTATCTCTTCAGCCTCTCTCTTATAAGGAAACCAGGATAGCAGTTAAATCTCACCCACATAATCCAGGGGAATTTCCCCATCTTGAGACCCCGGCTGCAAGCAGACCTACCAATTCCATGCTGTGGAAAGCCAGGCATGGATGGGTTCCAGGAGTCAGGACTTGATGATGTCTTTGGACCCCCTGGTCGTGGGGTCAGTTTGCGGAAGCACGCATAACACAGGACAGGAGGTACATCTCAGGTGCGGTGTTTTTGAAGATTCTGTGTGTGTTCTTGGTCTTTAGCTTCAGGGAAGCCAGCAAGAGGTGACCCGGTCTCATTAGTGTGCGTGCGTCCAGGTCCACTTCCCGATACCAGAACCGGGAAGGGCCCTGGGCACTAGGTTAACAGACGTGTTCATCTTCCTGTTTGCTCTTTTCCACTGATTCCCAATGTTCGCTGGAACAGGGCGTTTGCCTTTTTCTGTCTGTCTGCCGTCGTCTGGTGACTGTACATCCCAACACCCGTGCCAGGGTGGGGCCTAGAGCTGGCACCCCTAGCATGCACGGAATGATTGGACCTTAGTGATCAGAAAAGAGTGGGCATTGAGAAATGTGGGGAGGACCTGCACAGGGCTCCCTGCTGCAGGCAGACCCGTGTGTGCACCCCTTTCTGCAATACCTGGTCGATTGAGGTGCCTGTCTGCTCTTCCCAGGCCCGCCTCTAAGCAGGTGTTGGGGAGCTGCCACCACATTCAGGTCCAGAGCTCAGCCACTGCGGCGGGCACCCAGGGCGCCCCTGGGATTGGCCACAATGATGACCGGAGGCCCATGCCCGCCGGACCAGCTACTGTTCATTTCTCGGGAGCCATGACTCAGCTCACGTCACCATGGGTCTAAAGCTCACCTCCACGGGACTTTGATGGGAAGGAAATGGAGGTCTGGACAATTCAAGGACGTGCCCACGGTCACTCAGCTGCTAAAGGGCCAGACTAGGACTTGAAACTGGGGCTGCGGAAATTCTAAGACGAGGTCGAGTTTTTCCCAGAAAACCAAGGCAAGAGAAATGACCTACGAGGGCTACCAAATTGGGTTGTGAATCACACGTTCTTAAAGTTCTATTTCCTTCTTTTTATCTGAAACAATCAAGCAAGAGGGAATAAAAAAAAAAAAAGAAAGAAAAAGAAAACCCCTCCTAAACTTTACTGGCCAACTGGGTGTTTAGGGGTCACTGCGGATGTTAGCTTCTCCAGGTGCTAAGCTGACCTCCTCCCGCCACGCCCGCAGGTCTCCCCCCCGACACCCGTAGGGGCAGCTCTGCCCCTCCTGTTAGCTCCCCTCCTCCAAGAGCCTCCAGATTTTCTTTCCAGATTTTCAAATCCAATTGGACACCCGGTTCTCTGTGCCAGCCCCTCTCTGGGCTCCAATAATCCCCAGCCAGGATGAGAACGGCACCCAGCCGTCCCCTTTGCTGCACCCGGCCCGGCAGTGGACGCCTCCCTCCCTCCCAGGCCTCCCCGGCCATCAACCGACAGTGGTGGGCGCCTGGGCTCGGCCCTTCTGGCTGTCCCATCCCGGGCTCTGTCGTTTGGCGCCCGCGCCGAGGCTCATGGGAGCGGTGATTGGAGCGTCGCTCTTGCCGGCGCGTGCGTGCCAAGCAGGAGAGGGCAGCAGCCCAACCACCCTGGCGTGGCCCGGGCTTCTGGATGGCAGCGGAATGTTCCCCGTGGATGTTCTCTGCCTCTCGCCCTCAAAGAGCACTTCATTCACCCCCGAAAGTGAAGTGGGTTATTTACGACCCCCGGCCATCATGTGCGGGCAAGGGTGCCAGCACACAGATGATGATCTGGCACCGCCCGAGTTGGTGGTGTTTGCTCAACAGCATGAAGCTGAAATATTGTTTGCCAGGGATCACTGCCCATCAGGCACTTAATTACACACAAAATTAGATTTCCTTGTGGTTTCACCCAAAGCCCAGGGTGCCGGGATAATGATTTAAGAGAAAAGGTGCAGAATGCAAGTTTATTCCCCCAAACTGAACCCCTCAAAAGCACCGAGCAGAAGCATGATGCAACAACACCCCCTGAGGCATTTGGTGGTTGCCCCCCCCACCCCCACCCCACCCCCGCCGTGGCCTTCACAGCTGAGAACACTCTGGTGCCACCAGGGGCTATAACCCTTCCCGGAGCCTGGTGTGGTCATTCTTTGTGGGGGATCTTTAAAGAGGCCATGGCGGCTCCCCAATTTCTTCAATGGGTAACAAACGTGATGAAGCAGAGACCAGTCGTGTGAACTCGGGGAGCATAAGGACCGAGTCGGAGTCCTGGTTCCACTGTCTAAGTGACCTGGGGCATGTCACTCACCTGTCTGCGTCTCAGGGGTCTCCGTTGGAAGGCGGGGTAACCTGACTCACCTACTTGGTTTGCTGCGAAGGTTCTGCGCAGGAGGACCCTCCCTGCAGCGCGGGCGCTGTGCCGGGCACACGGCAGGTGCACGGATCGTAGGAGCGGTTGTGCAGGCGGTTTTGCAGGACTTCCCAGGAGGGAAGAATTCCTGGGCCTTTTGTCAGCCTGGTGGCCCACGTCCACTCTGCAGAAGGCACGCTGAGCTTCAGCAAACAGGCCTAAACCCAAAACAGAAAGGAGCGAGACTGGGGCATGGAAGGGCTTCCCGACTCCAAGCCCTGGCACACCCCCACGCCTGCCTGCAGCAGGTCCCCAGCGGGCTGGAGAAGCCACCAAGCAAGGACTCCCTGCTCTGCTGGCGGAAGAGACCATGCAAAAGGAACGGCTCCAGGTTCTCCCCTCGGACTCTGCTCTCTGTCCCTCTGCAGGACGTCCAAAAGCCTCCCCCGCGGAGCCAGGCTCCTCCTGCCCCGGGACCCGCCTGCCCTGCCCTGCTCGGGGCCCCGAGGACACCCTGGAGGTCTGGGCTGGACTGCGGCTCAGTTGTGTGGGATGGTGGACTGGGTCCCCGCGGTGCACCTGCACCGCCCTCTCGGCTGAGGCCAGAGGAGGCGGCATGCTGTTTGAGGGCCGAGCTGGGTAAGCGAGAGCCAGTACAAAAGCACACTGCTACTACCTCTGGAAGGCTGGAGGCAAGATGCATTTAAGCAGCCTCTCCTGTCACCAACCGAACGGAGCTGAAAGCTTGTCTTGTTTACAGGATGAAGGTTTCACACTGTGTCAGCGAGCGGGCCGGGCCCGGCATTCAAATGAGCAGTTAGTACCAGTCAGTCATAAACATGGCAGGTCCGTGCGCGAGCCGGGCGGCAGCCGCTAGGAAGACCCCCCGGCGCAGCGTTAAGCACTTGGCATGCGCCCCCGCTCAAAGTGGAGGGGGGGCGGGGGGGGCGCGGGCATCATTTGGGCCTGCGTGCAAAGGCACTTGAAATAATTACTTTAATCAGCAAAAGTTAATTACTTTAAATCATAAATTAATGGCGCAGCATTTGGCAGGGCTTGACGTGCGTGGCGAAGCTGTCAACGGAACACCCAGGTGAACCCGCGGCTGACCCGGCCTCGGCGGCGCTGGGGCCCACCCCCGGCGCGCGGGCTGCACTCTGCTCCGTTAGGGGAAGAGGTCCCCGTCACCGGAGGAGAAGAGCCGCCTTAAACTGTCACCTATAAAAGCCGGGGCCATAAACAAGGCGAGGGCGGTAAGCAGGTGCTGCTGGAAGAAGCCGGCCCTTGACAATAATAACATCTTAACACGGCATCTGCCTTTATTTTATGGCACAATTGGAAAGATGGTTAAAAGTAATAAACCCAGCTGATATGTTTTATGAGTTGGTAGTTAGCAGTGTTTACTGTGAAGATTTTGGGAGAAGATAGCGTCACACACACACACCCCCCCCCCCCCCGCCGCTCCTCACGCCTTCCCTCCCCAGCACGAGAGAGAGCCGAGCAGCTGGAGAGTGGGGCGCCCTCCCTGCGGGTAGAGGGGGGCAGCAGGCGGCCGCTGGGTTCTCTCTGGCTTCCCTCTTGTGCCAGCATTCCAAAGGAGCCCCAGGGTCTCCCAGAAGCAGGAGGAGGCTCCTTCGAAGGAACAGGAAAGCCTTTGTGAACACACTCTCTCGTCCTCGGTTCTCTAGTCCAAGGAGACTTCCTGGTGGTGGCGGCAGCTCAGACGCCTCTCGGGGCGTTGGCGATAAGGCAAGGCAGGAATGGAGGCCCGGATTCAGCACTGAGCCCTCGTCCAAAAGGGGCCAGTGGCTGATGGCCAGGCCTGCCTTCATCCATTCACAGAGACAGGGTGGGGGGGTGGGGGGTGCTCTGTGTGCGGGGGCTCCTTCCAGGGACTGAACGTGGGACAGGGATCGTGGCAGAGCAGAGGCTGGATCTGGCCACAGAGGCAGACAATCAGACAGGCAGACAAGTGTCATCAGGCTGCGGTCAGAGAAGCACAAAGTTTGGGTCACTCAGATACACGTGTGTGAATGAATCAGAACTGATCAGGGACGGATGGTGAATAAAATCTCCAGGCAACTTGGGGGGGGGGGGGCAGGAGAGAGGATAGCCCGTATTTGTTTTATAACTACAGTTTGCACAGATGGTCAGCAGTGGTTTGATTTAAATGTTCCTCAGTCCCCGGGACTGGATTAACAGCCCCAGAGGCCCAAGTGGACATGATGACCCTTCTTTCCAAGTGTCGTTCAAAGCAGAGCCAGGAGGGAGAACGCAGGACCAAGCACCCTGGTCCCCGGTGTCCCTGAGCACACGCACAGCCCATGTTGGGTGACCCAGGGCTCCCGAGCCCTCAAATCCTCACCAGGCTCTGGGGGATTAAATGCCACCCACACCTCAAGGCTCATGAAATTATCCCCGGTCCCCACCATTCACTGTCCCCCAAGCCTGTGCTCTGGGGTGAGGCAGGCACTCAGACGTGCTCTACCTGAAAGGTGTGTGTGCCCGTGCTGGCAGGAGACGGTTCCCAGGAGGACCCGGGCTGGCCCGGGGTGCTTGCTGCACTCAAGCAGCAGCAAGGTGTTTTAGCCCCAGGGCTGGACCTCCAGTTAGTTCTCAGGTGGGGGGTGTCACTTCTGCCTCTGCAGGACCTTGGTCAGGCCAGCCCTCACTGGCCACAAGCAGCCCATCCTGGAATGAGATTGGGTGGGAGGAGCACAGAGGCCATCTCAGGCTCCTGGGCCGTGGACAGGAAGCCTCTTTCTCCAACCTACCAGGAGCAGACCTTCTTCATGCACTCAGCTCAGAGAAGGCATAGAGACAGCCCACGGATGGCCTCCCTCACGCATCTCAGACCTCGGGAAAGCCTGGTCCCCACGGAGCTGTGTGGAGAGCGTGGCTTTGGTGTTAAGGAGGCGTGGCCACAGGTCTGCGTTCAGCAGGTCTCGTGGCTTGTTCCCCAGGACTAGCTGTCTATCCCGTCAACACCCGTGTCCTCACGCGTGTGTAGGAGATGGCTGTCCTAACCACCAAGGCTTCTTGGCAACAACTGGAAGCAGCAAACATAAGAAGGTGCCTAGCATGCTTCCGGAAACAAGGCAGGTGTGCAGTGAGCACTAGCTCTCTCTCTCTCTCTCTCTCTCTCTCTCTCTCTCTCTCTCTCACACACACACACACACACACACACACACACACACACACACACCCATGGCTTTGCCGGTCACTTGACCCAGCGGGACTGGACAGGCGGTGACAGCAGGGAGATACCAGCCTGACCTCGGTGTAAGCTGCTCAATGCTGGGGACCAGGGATGAGAGGTCCCTCGAGCCTTGAGCCACACTGGGGAACCTTGGGTAGCCGAGTAAACGTAGAGACAACTGCCCCCAGCATGGGACGGAGTCTCCGCCAAGTCTGTTGGCCTTTAAAGCACAACAAGCAGGGAGGTGGGTGTCGCTGTTTAGAGCCCGCTGCAGCGGATAAAAATAACCTCTCCGCACAGAGCCCGCGTCTTGAGAGTGTTGACCACTGAAAAAGCCGAGTGTCCTCCCAGCAGAGACGGAGGATGGGACACTGTTCACGGGGGGCAAGCTCTGGGGGACCCATCACCAGGTCCCCAGGGCATGGGGCGCTCAGAACCCGCCGACAGTTCCCTAGGTGCAAGACATCCTAAGACTTCCTAAATGAAAAATAATGTTGCAGAAAATGAGACACATCTCTCCTGTGTCATTAACATCGGCGAGCGGCGCACCTGAGGAACGCGGGATATTGCCGCCGCTCAGAATTCCATTCCGTTCCGATCTGTCACGAGCATCTTGGCAGGGCCGTCGTTAAAACCAAGCTCATCTTCAGCATACTCTGGGTCAGATTTAGTCCCCAGCCCCACCTGGGAAATTTCCACTCCCATCCCAGTTTGTCAACAGCCCGCAGGCCCGCACGCTCCCTGCCGCCGGGTGTTCATTAAGCGCGTCCTGGAAGGAGAGCCCATCTCCTTTCTGACGTCCTTAGGGCCGTGATGGAAAGGTGAGCCCTAGCGGGACCTTCCCAGGTGGTGGGAACAGACAGCTCATCTGAGCTCTCCAATCTGGCCGTCCCTTGTCATCTCCTGAGCACTTGAAATGGGGGGGGGGGGGGGCGTGGGACAGAGGAGCTGGATTTTAGATGCTATTTACCATAATTTTCACTTATTTAAATTTAAAAAGCCACACAGGCCCCCGTGGCTGTGTTGTGTCATCGCCACCATAATCCACATTGGAAAGGGTCACCGACAAGTCTTCGACCTTCGAACAGCTCACCAGGGGTCAGGCTGCACAGGAAGTCCTCTCTCCACCTAACCTCACGGGGTGGCCGACATCCTACAGCAAGGGCAGGCACCGCGGCTCCTGTCCACCTCGCCCGGGTTTTGGTGGGCTCAAGAACGGACGGTGGGTGGCCAGAAACACACCGTTCCCTCCAACACAGCCGCACTCCTGGTCTGTCGCGTCAAGACGCAGGGCTGAGCCTCGGACGTCGCCACAGGTGCGTGTGGGTCCGCGTCCTTCTGCGTCGGAAACTGAAACGCCAGCAGGCTGCTGAGTTATTCCCAGATGAAAAAACAATAAGCCCAACGCCACTGCGTCCCCAATTAAAGGCGTGAAGACTATGTTCATGATTTTGAAGGTCAGAGGAAATTAACCGTCAGTCTCGCAGAGGAAAAGGCAACATTTGCAAGCCTACGACACCATTTCAGGATGCATCTGTGACTCCCAGCAGGGCCAGTCTCCCAGAGGTGTAGATCCATTCTGTTCCGCTGAAAATCCCATACTCATTTTGGATGAATAAATATTCCGGGAGGCAGAGTGAAACCTACCAATATTTTTTTCTCCCTGGTGTCAAAGGCTCAGGGAACTCTGGTGCAGAGATAGATGGCTCATCTACCTTATTTGGTGAAGCTCAGAGAAGTTAGATAGAAAAGACACTTGTGGCCCATTAGTCCAGTGCTTAGAGCAAAGGGTGGGGAGTTGAGGGGGAAAGGAACTTTGTCAGAGGTGTGTTAGAAGGATCCACCAGCCTGACCAGGCGGTGGCACCGTGGAGAGAGCATCAGCCTGGGATGCAGAGGTCCCAGGTTCAAAATCTCGACGTTGCCAGCTTGAGAGCGGGCTCACCAGTTTGAGTGCAGGCTCACAGCTTGAGCACGGGGTCACTGACTTGAGTGTGGGATCATCGACATGACCCCATGGTCACTGGCTGGAGCCCAGAGGTCACTAATTTGAAGCCCAAGGTTGCTGGTTTGAGCGCAAGGTCATTGGCTTGAGCCCAAGGTCACTGGCTTAGCTGGAGACCCCCCACCCCCATCAAGGCACATATGAGAAAGCAGTCAATGAACAACTAAGGTGCCGCAATAAGTTGATGCTTCTCATCTCTCTCACTTCCTGCCTGTCTGTCCCTGTCTGTCCCTCTCTCTCTCTCTCTCTCTCTCTCTCTCTCTCAAAAAAGAAGGCTCCACCAATTAGTGTCCCTCTTCTGGGTGGCCCTCTGAGCTCCTGGGAAGCAGGGGAGAGGTGGACAGCTATAGCAGGCTCAGTCCAATCCCAGCGCCTGCTTAGGACAGCCAAGCCAGCTCAGAACCCACGGTAACCAATAGATGTATGTGTGTGTGTGGGGGGGGTCCCTGGGAAGGAGGGAAGGACGGGGAGCCCAGCCGCCCAGCTGTGACCGCTAGGCTACAAGGTCCTAGCAGGACAGCCCAGAGACCAGTGCCCTACCAGCACAATCCCACGCCGTGTGCATGCTCTGCCTGGCACCGAACTCTAATCTCTTCCCCCCAGGCGTCGACTCCAGGAGCATTATTTTATTGAATTTTTTTTTTTTTTTTTTACCATTAATATTCCTCCCTCGATGTTCCCGCGAAGCAACTTCACGCGAAGAAAAGAATGGACTTACCAGGCGGCCTCATTTCTCTTCAGCACCTGGGCCGTCTTAAATTAGAGAGGACCCAGCGTGGGGAGCCCCGCACGATTTTAATCATTCCAATGTGTCCGGCGCTGGAGATGAACTCAAAAGGTGAATATTAAAAGTAGTTGTGGAATGCAGTCATTTCGAGAATGAGCACGTAATAGCCAAAGGCAAAACCGGAAGGCAACTTCACTTCCAATCAGCCTTCCCATTTTATTGAAACCAGATTGGAATCCCTGGAAGGGAGCCTACAGATCACATCTTTAATTCCCATTTTCATACACCCCAGTAAAACTGTCAGGGCGAATCAGTTGTTGAAGAGGCTTCCTGTATAATTTACAGATGTGCCTCCCTGTGGCCCATTCTTCAGGCCTGAAACAGAAATGTGGTTTTGATCAAGCCCCAAGACTTCCTCTCACCTGCCCAGGTTTTCGTTGGCTTTAATTTGTCGATTAAGACTGGCCTCTGCGCACGACCCTGACCCGCCAAGCCACGCCACATCGGGGACATCACGCCCCACACACAGCAGCCCAGACAGACGGCCAGACGGCCGGGTGCCCGGCTTCTCGGGGTGCTGAGCTGGGCTGCCCTGCTCCCTCCTGAAACGGCGAGAAGGGCTCTCAGGAATTCTGGGAGCGTGTGGCTGTCGACACACAGGGCCACCGTTACCCTGAGCGGAGGCCCGTGTGGAAGGGCAGGCAGACCATGCTGCAGGCTGCTGACCCCCACGTCGCCCTTCCCAGCATCCTCAGGAACAGGGCGAAACTGGCTGCAGTTTGACCCATCACTCCTACTTTTCCTTTTTTTATTTTTTTTTTAGATTCCCAGAAAGTCCGGTCCTCCCGTGGGCCGGGCCAGCCCGACAGCCTGCCAAGTCCCTCAGCCCATGAAACAGTGTGGACAGGAGCTGTTTCCAACTTACATGGTCTCTCTGTCACTCTTAGATTCCAGTGACATAGGACACCAGGTTGGGAAAACAGGGTCACAGGGACGGTGGACAGGATGTTCCCTGAGCCCCTGGGCTGACGCCTGTAGAACAGGGGCCATCCATGTGACAGTGGCACCCTGGCACTGCCCCTGCTCAGGTCACCTGCCTCATGGCCCTCTGCAGGGGGAGTTTGGACTGCTCACTAGGCAATTTGTTCAGCTGAATGATGCCAGCTTCCAAAGAGCAGAGGATTCCTCCCTGTTCCCAAACCTTGGCTTTTGAAATATTCTGGGTTTTTTTTTGTTTTGTTTTGTTTTTAAAGCAATCCCAAATGAAATGAAAATGTGCGTGCAACAATGAAGTGGGGGAGGCGACAGCTGAGACCCTAGGCCTCCCCCTTCCCGGGCACCTGCCGCAGGGCAGCAGACGTCCCAGAGCCAGACTGCCCAAGTGCGCCCTGCTCAGAGGTCGGGAGGAGTGTCGTCCGCATTAGATACCCTTGAGTCTGGCCTTGAACGGCAAAGGCCTGGGAGGGCTCATTCTTCTGCATGATCCGTCTTCCCGGACGGCCTCCCGGACCCCGGGGCGGAGGACCCCCGAGCCGGGGTGGGTGCGGGCTGCCTGGTGCGGAGCCCTGCTCGGGAAGGCGTCGGGGGCTCTTGGTTTCCTCCTCACCACATCGAGGCTGCCAAGGACAAGCCAGCGGGTGTCACGTCTAAATCCCCAGTCAGGTTTATGCTGGACTCAAAGTTTGGCTGGCCTTTCATGTTCCTCGTCTCCCCGGGGGAGCTCAGGGGCTCACGGCAAGAACGCAGTTCAAGGAAAATTCGACCGATGGCGCACCCTGTACCCGAGGGTGGACTGTCTTGGGCAACCTGGCGGCCTCCTCCAAGCAGCCCTTCCCCAAACCCCGCCCCCAGCCCCCCCCACATAGGGGGGCCTCCCTGAGCTCCGTGTCTGTCACGAGCACACGGGGAAGGAAGACAGCTTGCTCCCAGAACGAGATGACTGACGGAGAACAATGAAAGGAGCATGCTCTCTCTGTGCCTGCTTGACCACACACCTGCAAAGCCAAAGGAGGTCTGTCGTCCCTGCCGGGAAACACCGTGGGCACCTTCCTACTCGCCTGCCGTGCACAGGGCCACGGGCACGCACCCTCGCCGGGCTCGGCACTCAGGACGGCGGCTCTCATGCTGCCTCTCGTCCAAGTACATACCTGCTGCGTCTCAAAGGGTGACAGAGAGTGTCGCTCTCCGAATGACGCTGGCTCTGACCTTTCCCAGATCAGAACGGGAGGTGGGAAATTAATTATGGAGCGAATGTGGACAGATGGGGACACAGGGAGAAGGAAGCCTAGAGCTACCGGACAGGAAGGAAGGACACCAAAAACTGCTGCCTTAACGGTCACTCACCTCGGAGACTCCCGTCCTGCGAGTGGCCCTGTCATCGTCCATAGGCATCAACATTCCCTTTAAGTCTCGGGCACTCTCTTGAAGTTCATTTAAACCTCAGTCTCAGTGTTGAGGTGTGACACCCCCCAGCAGTCCCTCTGCCCAGTAACCTGCTCCCTTCCACCCCGGAAGCCTAAAACTCAAGGTCACAGACAGAACTATCTCGTATTCCTCAGCTAAAACATTCCCAACTATCAATGCCCATTAAGGATATGGTTCCTCTTAAATTCATGCTAACATGTAAATGACTGATACCAGGTCCTACCCTGAGAGTCAGTTTAATGGACAGAGGCAGCAGGAAGCAGCTTACCTTTAAAGAACAGGCGAGAGACATTCCTGTTTACTGAGCATCTGCTACGCCCTTTGCTTATAGGATCTTGTTCAAGCTTTCCAGTATCCTTGTGAGGGGGCTCTAGGGATGTCCATTTACAGGTGGGGAGACCAGAGCCCAGGGAGATGAAGCAACTCACCTGAAGACCCCCCGCCAGGAAAGCAGAGTCAAAGCGGCAAGTTGACCGAGGTCTGCCAACTCCCAGACCTGTGCCCGCTCCTCTGCCCGATCGGGACTCCCCGCACCAACCTTGCGGCTACCACCACCCAGCTCCTGAGTGCGGCTTGGAAAGAGAGGAAAAGCCCAGGCTGCCAGACCCAGCCCTGACCTCAAAGGGCAGCTGGATACTTAGGAGATAAGAGGAAGCAGCCAGAAGTGCCCACGCAGAAAGACCGTGGCCCTGGGCAGGCAGAGGCCTCTGTCCCCTGAAAGAGAGAGCCGGGCAGGAAAAGGAGTCCTTGTAAGGCCTGTCCCCAGAGGTGGAGGGGGGCTCCCCACCACGTCTGCTAGCAGGCAGCAAGGGCAGAGAGTGACATCCCCCAGAGAGATCACAGCTCCCTGCAAATGGCCTGAATATTCTTTCTTCCTGGGTCCCAAATACCTCAGTGCTGAGAAGGGAAGCTGGGCTTCTTGCCTCCTCGGGCCTCCTGAAAAAACCAAGGGGTCCCGGTCCTCAGAGCTCAACCAGGGCCCCGACTCACCTGGGGCCCCAGGTAGACAACCAGGTAAGCAGTGACAAACTGTTGTCGATGTCTGGCTCACAGATCGACTTAAGGCACAAAGATTCTTCAACCAGAAGAAACAAAAAAGACATGTGTATGCACGGGCACATGTGTGTATTTCTGAGGTTACTGCACAGACAGGCAGAAACAGACCACGGAAGCCTGAGGTCCCTAGCTGTGGCATTGACGTTCTGTGAAGCCACCTGGACAGGCTTCATCCCCTGATCTCCATTGTACGATGTTGGCTTTTGCTTAGAAAACGTGAGCCTCCCCTGAGACACAGGGATGTCCTGTGTGTCCAGCAGAGGAGAGACCGCCAGCCGTGTGACCCATTCCCAGGGAAGCCTGAGAAAGCACCCATCCATGCTGTAGGGGAGGACGGGTCCCACGGGTGGGCACTGACTATTGCACGGTTCCATCTTAATTGCCCCAAAATGTTCCTTTTTAAACCCTTGACATAATGACTGAATGGCTAAGAGGCAAGAGTTACATTTTTGAAGAGCTTCTTTCAGACACCACTCAGGGATGCACTTGAGCAGGGATGGCGGGGGCGCGGGCGGGCAGGGCTGGCAGCGGGCGCCGTCCGCTCCGACGGAGCAAGTGTGGCGTGAGATGTGAAGGATGGCTGTGGCGGCTGCGGGCCCTGGAGCAGGTGCGCCGCCCGCCCGTCGGCGCTGAAGCGTGGCCCGGGCGCAGCGAGCCGCGGCCATGCCTGGCAGCCCCTTGTGTACCTGCACGCGTGCGGGCAGACACTAATGATAATGGATGCGGGCCGATTAGCCAGCCCACTTGGAAGGGCACACCATGTGCAGCCTGGCTGGTGGCGCTGGACAGCAGCCCGGGCAGAGGTAGCTGGGAGGCTGGGGTCCTGGGATGAGGGAGAGAGGGTTCTGGGCTGTGCCTGGGGCCCGTGCTCAGGGCTGGGGTGGGGCATGACCCTCAGCAATGCGCTGGGGTCCAAGCCTCTTCTAGACTCACCGGTGCCCGTGGTGACATTAATTCTTATTTGCTTAAACAGAAGAACAGGTGGTGAGACGCCCCTTCCCGCCCTGCAGAAGCCCCACTGGACCCGGCTGCCTTGCTGGGTTGTTGGGCCACTGGGGCCCGAGTGTTTCCACGTTTGTTGCGTTCCTGAGTGGCCCACGCCTGCCGGGTGGCACACCTCTGTCCACTCGCTCTGGGGCCGACGGGCCTTCCGCACCGACTGGGTGCCGTCAGAGCTCTGAGACATGACGTGGCCCAGGGCCAGCCTGATGGGTTCAGATCCGGCTCCAACCCCACAAGCTCTGTCTCCTCGGGCCAGTCCCTGTTCTTCGGCCATGGTGAGCCCGCTCTGCCGCTGCCCACCACCATCAGATGCAAGGCGGCGGTGACCTCATGACTCAGCAGTGATGGGGGGGGCACGTGAAGTGCCAGGGTGGAAATTTCATCACGCTGCCTGGAGCTTTGGCGACAGATACACGTCCATTTGAATGTGGCAATAATGTGATGAAGTGTTGTAATCACTGTCACTCTGCTGCGGGTCCGGCCATGGAAACGCTACCAGAAAAAAGATAAAAGTGGTCTTTCTGTGCCCAGGGACAGCGGTGGTCACGGAGCTGATCGGGTGCTCAGGGCTCCGAGAGAAGCATGTGGCAACAGGAACAAAGGACAGAGCCGAGAGGCGTCCAGGAAAGCCTCACAGGGGAAGGTCATCAGGCAAAGCCAACCTGAGAGGGAGTATGGAGCCAGCAAGGGGACAGCCGGCCCTGTGGTGCTCAAGCCACAGGGGCCAAACGGAGGCAGGTGGGGGGTCCACGCAGGTCAGCCAGGCCGAGGAGAGGGGCCCCCCACTGCACCCACACAATGTGTCCACTCCGGGGCCACGCGGGGCCACAGCAGCAGCTGCTTGGCTCTCCCTCCAGGGCTGACCTGGACCTGCTTCTGTGTGGCCTGGGACCTCTGAGGGCTCAGCTTTCCACTCTGGAGAGGGACAAGTCAGAGGACAATTATTAAGGGTCCCTTCTAAGCTAGAATTGGTGGTCAGTGCTATCCCACGGGCCAGAGAATTGATGGGAAAACTGATGGCAACACCACTTGCCAGGTGCCAAGTTCTCTCTCCTGGGTCTGTGTGACTTCGGCCAGCGGCACGCCCGCCCACAGGGGGGCTGGTGGGTGGGAGGCTTCGAACCAGCTCCAGGCTCAGACGACTTGGAAACTCGCCACCAGCTTGTTTTAAGAAGCCAACTGGCTGGTCAATTTTTTGTTTGGTTGGTTGGTTGGGGGTTTTGTTTGTTTGTTTGTTTGTTCAGTAGTGTGATTTTGGCATTGACTGATTTTGTTTTTCCTTCTAAGAATTTGTCCGGTCAAATGCCAGCTGCTCTAAGAACTTCCCGATGTTAATCAATTAATACTTTATATGGTGAAAGTCTTCACCTCTTTCAAAGGGCCCTACAATTCATCATTGTTTCATCGGAAGCTTCCTTGGGGGAGAGTGAGAAAGGCACAATCACACTGTTCTGCACCATCTATGGAGGTTTGCTCCACATTTGGTGAGTTATGTGAATAACCGGCCCCCTGACCAGGCACAAGGGAATTCAACCTGACCTACAAGCCACTGTCCAGGCTTGAAGCCCTACGAGGCCACTAACTGGTCAGTGCCCTTGGGGAAAAAAAAGCTCATTTTCCAAAAGGGTGTACTTTTCAGATTCCTTAGGCAGGCGGCTGGCTGCTGCCCACGAGCCCCTGCTCCCTGATCAGGCACTCATTGACGGGGAGATTGGAAAATCAAGGAAAGTGGGATTTAAAGCATGCAGAAGGTCAACCAGGACTGCCCTGTGGTGGCACAGCAGATGGAGTGTCGACCTGGAACACTGAGGTCACCGGTTCGAAACCCAGGGCTTACCTGGTCAAGGCACATGTGGGAGTTGATGCTCCCTATTCCTCCTCCCCCTTTCTCTCTCTTTCTCTCTCTCCTCTTTAAAATAAATAAATAAATCTTTAAAAAAAAAAAAAAGGAAAGTCAACCAGAAAAATGGGAGGCACCATCATAGACCATAGACGGGCTCGGGGTCCAGAGCTACGCTGGCTCAGGCCATCATGGGGACACACGGGTGGACCTTGACCCCTCCTCCCAGCCCAGGGCATCCTCGTGGCCTGGAGAAGCCAGGTGACCGTGAACTCTAGGCCCGGGGAGGATGGCACCCGCCCTCCCGGAAGCCCTCCCCTGCATTGCCGTCTTTGTCGTCAGGCTCCAAGTCCCAGGTGCCCCACCCCCACTCCCTGCACACGGGCCACCCCTCCACGGAGGCCCGCAGGCCCAGCCCCTCCACCTCTGGGGCACAATGCACGCCCCAGGCCAGTTCCACTCTGCATGGCATGGCATATCAATACCCAGTATGGGAGTGATTTCACTTCTTAATTTACAGCAGCGGCAATGACATTCTCTAACTGGCCATAAACTATCCCCTCCTCCTCTGATCTGGGGTCCCAGTGCTCGACGTCGGGAATTCTATGACCGGCCTGGGAAGCGAAGGGTGTTTTATGGAGCATTTCCGAGGAACGGTGTTATTACAGCAAAAGTTAGACAAGAGGAACAGAGGTGTTGAGACCACAAGCTCCAAATAGAAGAACAGACCCGTCTTCCTCTATTCACCAAACAAGCAGAGTTCTCATGGCTGTTGCCGGTTTCTGGCCTTTTCCGTAGACAACGGGCAGCCCTGAGGTTCCCAGAGGTGAGGAGGTCATTACGTACGATCCTGCGCAGGCTCACAGGTACCTCACCCGGCTGCCGTGACTGTGGAGCCGGAGTCTCGACCCTGCCTGGGGGGCATCATCCCCGCTCTCGGCAGTCAGGGCTCCCCACCCACATCCCGCCCGGGCTGTGGACCCTTCCAGCTTTGACACTCAGCCCGGAAACGGGGTTACCCCCGAAGCAGGCGTTAGTGGGTCCCCGATTCCTAGCTCAGTCACACTCGTCACAACCAGGCATCCTCGCTGTAAAGGGAACAGAGGGGACACAGATATAAACAGACATGCAGAGGGACCACCAGTTCCCAGGGTCCGGCCCACTCTGGACCCCGTTAGGGCGGCCTCTCTTGAGATGTTCACGGGTTTTCCGTTACCTCCTCCCTTCCTGCCTTGCTCGGTGTGTGACAGTGACTCTAGCAGGGTGGTGGGGACCCCAGGCGCTACCCCTCATCCTCACACCCACCTCATGGGGACAGCACAGTCGGCCCATTTTACAGGTGAGGACGCAGAGCTCAGAGGAGGCTGAGCCCGGAGGCCGCGGGGGTCTCTGGAGGCCGGGGGGCCATGAGCAGCAGGGTGGGGAGGCGGGCTCACTTTGGTCTCGTAGTTCCCCAGCCTGCGCCTTCAACAGCAGCATGGGGCTGGGCCACGCCAGGCCCCACGGAACCTCAGAGGTCAGACGAACTTTCCAACCATCAACCCCGGGCTTGAGTCCTGTCCTAAGGCCAGTGGCACGGTGAGGTCACCAGCCCAGCCACCACCCGCCCGCACTCACCTCTCAGGACAGCCTGGCGGCACGGCCCTGGCTGCTTGACCCGCCGTGGCCGACCCCAAGTTCACCCACGGACGCACGTGGCGTGTCGACAGGGCGCAGACACCTGGGGCAAGGACGATCAATGTGACCGGACTTGGCCCCTTGACCTGGGGAAGCCCAAGATGCCACAAGTGAGCGGACAGAACAAATAATGGCAAACTAAAAAAGAGAAAAAGAAACTGACAGTTTTGTTAGCTTGACAGACATAAAGGCATTTCTCTAGCTGGCTTGTTCTCCCTAAAGAAGTTCGGAAGAAGAGTAAATTAGGGCCGAAAACTCCAGTAGTCCGCGAGGATGGCTAAATAATAAATGCCGTGAAGAACAAAGAGCTTTCTTGTAACGCAGAGTTTGCAGGAGAGGTGGACAGGGAGATCTGCCCTGCACGGAAACCAGGTGCCAGACGGGTGGGCAGGGCTGGGAGGCCGCGCGGTGTCCTTCTCTGTTTCGGATCAAAGCTGGAGGCAGGTCTGTGTGAGGCGTGTCTGGGAGAGCTTCCCCAGGACGGCCAGGGAGGAATGTCACCTCCCGGAACAGCCACGATCCAGGGGGACAGGGCATCACAGGCTCAGGCTGGACCAAGACAGGACTCCCACCAGCTCCACGGAGTGAGTCTTCCTCCGTGGAGAAAAGAGCGTCATCCCAATGAGGATGCAGGATGGGTCCTTTCCCACTGCAGAGCCCCGTCTGGGAGGTCTGGCAGCACTTGACTGGAGGGGCATGGACAAACCCACTCCTTTGGCGGGTGACCTGCCCAGGTCAGGGGGTTGGTGGTCCACTCCAGGGGACTGAAGAAGACCCTCCGAGCCGGAGACATAAGGGCAGCAAACAGATTAGCTCCATCTTTAACCCGCTGTTGCTCTGGGCACGGACTACAGCACCAGGACTGAGAACTGGAGTCCAAGCAAATGCAGACTCTTCGGAAGAACGGCCCCACCACCTCCTGGCTCGGTGGCCCTGGGGACATCACTGACCCTCTTGAACACTACCGTCCTCATCCTGCAAACAGGCCTGATACCATGAACACCTTGCGAGATTGCTGTGAAGGCCACAGACCTGAGTGCCCAGTGGAAAGGTCGGTCATCATTATCACCTTTCTCACACTCAGGGTGACTTTGTGGAGACGTGCCTTACCCACCCTGAGGACACTGTTTAAAACAAGACTGATCGGAACAAGCAGGTGTGACGTCTCATTCAGACTCCTGACGTGGACTTCATCCTCTGAGGACATATCTACTGTCTTCTGCACAAATGACCTTGGGAAGGCGGTCACAGGTTCTTCCTCTGTCCGTCTGGTGGGAGCGCTTGACCACTGTGCACTGGCTGCGTGGAAGGCGCTGACCTCAGTGCCGGGCCAATGCGGGAAGCACCCGCTCTCAGGTGCTTGTGTTCTAGAACGGGGGAGCTCTGTGGGTGCCCCATCACCACCCAGTCTGGGCGGGGGAGACCCGAGAGGAGGCTTAGCCTCACCAAATGCCACGCTTCTCACCCTCTCTGGGTCACGCATGGAGGGAACCCCCTCTTGCTGTCTGAGTCTCGTCTCTGAGCAGACAGAGTGGGTTTCCCTGGGCATCGAGAAGAGTCTGCTCCCTGAGACATGCTAGGGGCACACAGAGCAAGCCCGCGTCTGAACCTGTGCGGCTCTGAGCTGTGCCTGCCGTCCTCCAAGGACCGACGTGAGCAGCACGTCTTCTGTCTGGTGCTTGGACCCTGGATAAACGTCCACAATGATCAGGCATCCGAGTCTCCAGGGCACCTGGGGCGTAAACCTACTGTCAAGTGTGATTATAAGGGCGTGGAACTTCTTCGGCAGGAAGGCACCCCCTGGAGAAGGAAGGGGACACACCTCGATGCTAATGATATTGACATCACAACTTCTCGGGCTGAGAAACCAGGCAGCCGTCCCGTCCCTGATCGCTGCACCCACCGACTCTCTACTCTGCACCCTTCCACCCCCGGGACCCCGGACCCGTACCTCCACTAGAGAGAAACCCTTCCGTCCATCACAGAGGGACCGCTGCCAGAGAAGGTTAAATTTCACCAATTAGTTTATGCCAAGTCAGGGCACGGGGATCTGATGAGGAGAGAAAAAGGGTGGGGGCAGGAGAGAAAGGAGGACAGACAGGTGGGAGACTCAGAGAGAGGCAGGCACGTCAGTCTGTCCTCAGCGTCTCCTCCCTTTTTCTCCCTGTTCTTGAAGGGCCCTGCGGGGTCCCAGGGGCCGAGGTTGAGCACTTCAGTCTTCGCCTTAGGGAATGGACTGCTATAAGCAGGAGCCTCTTCTGATGGAGGGGAGGGGAGGGGAGGGTAAGGGAGGGGAGGAAAGGGGAGGGGAGGGGAAGGGAAGGGAAGGGAAGGGAAGGGAAGGGAAGGGAAGGGAAGGGAAGGGGAGGGGAGGGGAGGGGAGGGGAGGGGAGGGGAGGGGAGGGGAGGGAAGGGGAGGAAAGGGGGGGAGGAAAAGGGAGGGGAAGGGGAGGAAAGGGGGGGAGGAAAAGGGAGGAGAAGGGAAGGGAAGGGAAGGGAAGGGAAGGGAAGGGAAGGGAAGGGAGGGACCAGGTGACCAGGTGGCAGAACAGGCCTTTGCCACCCTGGATTCACTTGTTTGCATTTAGAGACCTTGATGTTGTGGGTCTAGAGTTCCCGGGTCCTGACTTTAGGAGCATGAAGAGAAAAAGAAGCAGCTGGCCCCACAGTCCCATGTGGCCGAGCCAGCCAAGAACACAGGGACCCCCCACTTCCCCCCACCCACCACTCCCGCCGACAGCCAGGACACCCCATGTCTGCAGAGCAATGTCAGCCGTGGCCCCAGAAAGAGGAGAAGCTGCTCCTTCACTAAGCCTGGCCATGCCCAGCCCTGCTGGCAGAAACCCCGCATCTACAAAACTGTCCGTCCCTCCCCTCCCGCCTCCGACCGACCTCCCACGCGGTGGCTGCACCGTCCCGACCGACGGGCCTGCGGTGTCCAGGTCACTCAGCCCTCCACGTGCCCCAGGGGTCCCTCCTACATTCTGCCTAATTACGACGATGTGCAGCTTCCCACAGACGGAGGAGGGAAGATTAGGGGAAGAGGAAAGAAAGCCGGAACCTCTGTAATGAAATTTTAAAACCACAGAGCTCCTGCTGTTCGTACCTCCCAGCCTCCAAAACCGTCCGCGGTTATGTTCCTCCCACCACTAAACTCAGGCGTGTATATCTCTGTGTAGAACCAGGCTTGGGCCCGTTAGCTCAGAGCTCTGTGCGCGACGGCCCCGTCACCAGGCTCTGCATAATTCATCGGCCACTTTGTCCAGCCGGGCCACAGGGGTTCCGGTCTGTTCCAGTCATTAGAAGCTGCCCACGTGGGTACCGCTTTGAATCGGCTGATACCCTCCTGTTCTGCGATGCTTTTAAGCACCTGCCTGCCTGGCATCCCGCCTCTGCCCGAAAGCTGCCCGGGCCTTTGATGAGGGTTCCGGATAATTGAGTCAAGTTTCTCCAGTCGTCCCCGCGAAGAACAGTGCTCGGCTCACTTTGGGGAGGGGTCCCGGGGCAGCCCACGCCCTTTCCAGTTCCTTAACGAGCCTCCCAGACTGGCTGGCACGCACCACGGGGTGTTGGTCTCAATTAAGGCGTTCACGGTGCCGCCAGCCCTCCAGGAAAGTCTGACACAGACTTGGGCCACCCAGGACCCCGGTCGCGAAGGGAGCGGCCAGTGACTTCAAGCACCTCTGAACCACACTGCGAACAGCAGCGGAGAGTTTTGTTCTGCTCTGTGTCTGATTGTTTGTGGACGGAGCACACAGGCACACACACGCACGTGCACACACACACACACACACACGTGCGCGCACACATGCGCGCGGCCCGGTAGCAGACCCGACTTGGAAGTTGGTAGGCTGAGGATGGACAGGGAGTGTGCAGAGCGGGGCAAAGACTGGCACCTCCTCCAGCAGGTTCCTGTGACGGGCAGGGGCTTCCCTGGAGCAGTTCCTCTGGGGGGCTGGGGGGGTGTAAGGACAAAGCATCCTTCCTCTAAGCGCTCTGGCCGGAGGGCTGCTGTACTTTCTCCCACAACATCAGACACTCAAAACCATGCCAGCAGCCTTTCTGGTTTTGCTGCGTAATCAAGACACCAGGAGCATGCTTTCTGTGTGTGTGTGCACGCACGCGCTTTGCGAGGCTTTCTGTCTTGGGGCCTCGTGCTCCAACACCCCCCTCTTCCCCCCAGGGATCACTTGGCTGGTGGCTGGTGGATGAGAAGGGGAAATTTCCATTTCTAAGCTCACAGTCCCAGGCCTCTGCAGCTGCCAGGGATGTCTTTCTGCATAATAGGCACAAACAGACCCTAAAACTGCAGACTTTGTAGAAAGGAGAACAATAAGACTTTTGGCCCAGGGAGACCCCTGAGCCTGCCTCTCACCCCGGGACTGGTTCGGGGGTAGCAGCCTCAGAGGTGTGTCCAGCTCACAGCGAGGAAGACTCGCCCCTAGGGCCCACACAGCCTAGGAAGAGTTAAAACCGGTCTCGTGTCTGCTTCCACCGGCGACCTCGGGGGAATCCTGTCCCCTTCATGACCTTTGCTGTCCCCCTGGACATGAGGTGATGGCAGTGGTTTCTCTGAGCACCGTGAGTCACTTGTACTGACCTCCTCAGCCGAGCAGGACCGCACGGCCACCAGGCCTGGAGCAGGTGAGGGGCCAAAATTCTCTCCTCCTTCTAATAAGGGGGGGTCCCACATGCATACTGAATTTCATATTTATGTTTCAAAACCCCACCCATGACAGCCAGATTGTCTCCTAAACCCGGGTCACTTCCAAGGAGAATGACGCTACTCCAAATGACGCTTCTTCAGGATTCCTCTGATCAGAGGACCACGCTCCCACCTGCCCCCCAGTGCCCGCACTGGCCAGAGCCAAAGTCCCTGGCCCTGTCAGCCACCTTGCCCCTGACCCCCGCGGGTCACCCAGGGTCAGCTCATGTCTGTGGTCCCCAAACACATCAGTGTCTTCCCTCCTCCAGTGGAAGTCTCTGCAGGGGACAGAAAGCCTGTGCTCATTTATTTATTTATATTTATTTGTTTGCCTAAAGTAGTCTGAATCATGCCCACCCCTTTTTCCTCCATTCAGAAGTTGTGGGAGGTCCCGGCAGAGCTGAGCCTTCAGCGAAGGGGGCAGCGGCCGATGGGTGGGAGGGGCGCTCGGCTGGAGCAGAAGCCCTGACTCTTCCCTCACTGACTGGCTCCATGACCTTGAACCATGCACTTGACCCTTCTGCGTCCCACTTCAACAGGGTGACCTGAGCTTCACTACACCGACGTGCATGAGTTTTGAATCAATACCTGGGGAGAGAAAGGAAGATATTCCTCTAAACATGATTGCAAATATTGAGCATTCCTGCTGGGTGGATCCTCAGGGATCCGGAACAGATGGCCCCAGGGGACATCTAGTGTCCCCTAACTCACACTCACGCAGAGAGGAAAGTGTCACCAGCCACGGGCTCTCCCCGTTGCCTTTTTTGGGGGGAGGGGATCCTGCTGTCCAGCATCGTCCCCCCAGGATTCCAGTCTCCAGCCTCCTTTTCTATGTTTGTTCACTTGTACAATGGGCCAGGCTCTCATCACTGTCACCACAGGGCACACCTATGGTGTCACTCCCCCCTCCACCAGTGCCGGTCTACTCTCCTGCTCCTGGAAGCAGACAGGCAGTAAGAGAGGCCACACATCCAGTGATTCATAGCATGAGACAAGACTAGGCTCAGTTACAATGAACAGGGAATCCACAGGACGGGTCACTGGAATGCATAAGCTTTTAGCGCAGAGGGAAGCAGTTCGAGGCCAGTGGGACAATTGCATGGAGCCATCAGGGAACCTAAGTGCCTCTCACTCTTCTGCTGTCCCGTCAGCAAGCCAACGTCCACCTTCAAATTCACCTCATGGCCCAACATGGCTGCTGGAGGACCAACCTTTACGTCTGTACTCCCAACAGCAGGAAGACGGAGAGGAGAAAGGGAGAATGCAGTCTCATCTCCCAAGTAAGTCAACCGTCTTTAAGAGCCTTCCCATGCATCCCTCACAACAGTGGTGTTTATATTTTTTATAGCTGGAACAAGGCAGTGCCTGGTTACCAAGTTGATGGACAAGTCGCTTTCTTTTTTTAACCTGAATACACTGCTACCCCCCAATAAAATCTGAGTTCTGTTGCTAAGAAGGAAGGGGTAAGTGGATACTGGGCAACATTTAGCAACCTCTGCAGCATGAGCCCAAGATCACACCTAACAGGTGGATATACAAAGCGGGTATATAATAACAGAGTCCACCAGAGTTCATCTGACACCGGAGCCCTGGCTGGTACTTCTGTGTGACATGCCCTGAGTCACTCCCTCCCCAAGGGGGTGGAGGCACTGCCCCATGTAGACATGAGAAACCAGACTTGAGAGATGCCTTCTCCTCCAGGCCTGGGAATTACCAAGACGGCGCTGAGGACTCCCCTGGGTCTGCTGTTCCCCAAGCCCTGTCTTTTCCGGGGTCACTGTTCGGCTTTCCAGGAAGCTCTCCTCTTCTACTTTTCTTTCTGGGGAAGAAGGTGTATCTTCAAGGAGACCTGAGAAACCAGAACACCGGCAGGAATCTTTGAGGTCTGGCTGCTCCGGAACCAACAGAGATGGACAGGCACACTCTACCCGCCTCCTGGGCGAGGGCTTTCCTCGAAGTGCCCTGTCTCCTTTGGTGAGGCCTTCTCACTTATCCAACGCCCAGTCACGGACAGCCAAAGGTGCCTCATTTGTGTGTCTTCCTGGCAGGCTGAGGTGGGACAGGGAAAGTCACTTTCTGGATAACTGAGGTTTCTGGATAATCGTCCAGGAACATCCTTCACAAAACTAGAGCCCTTCCTGTGGAGAACTTTATACAATGTAGCATACCCATCCCTACCAAGAACAACATAATTCACCAGGGCATGAGCATCATTTAACTTTGCCTTCAGGGCCAGGCCATAATTAGGGACATCAATTATGACACTGAGCTCTTGGTTTGCAGGGCGCCCTCAGGAGTGGCTGACGTGGGTAGGGCCACTAATCCCCACATGACATGGCCCCATTTGTTTTGTTTATTGAATTCCTCTGGCTGTTTATAGTTATGAGTATTAATTGGCCTGGTGCCACCCTCTTCCACAAATGGCTAGGGCTCGCGGAGGGCGGCCTGGTTTTAGTGGCTCCTGGTGGCACCTTGTATCCTCACGGTGGCCCAGTCCCAGGCCTTCACATCTCTCCTCCAGTGAAGATGTCCAGGCCCCAGGCCGCAGTCCTAAGCAGAAGCCCGCCTTGCCCAGTATCCACAGGATCCACAGAAGCCCCCCGCAGCCACAACTGCGCTTCCCTGTCAGAGGTTGGTCCAGGGTTCAAGTTTCTGTGTGCGGAGGGGCCACCAGGTCTTGGAGGCCCTGGTTGGACCTGGTGCTGCCGGTGACATGGGACTGCTCGTCCCTCAGTGGGTTTGACCCGACAGTAGCCAGACCAGAAATGAAGCGGTGGGACCTGGATGCCAGCCACACCGTCCCTTGTTATCAGCTCTTTGTCCCCAGGAAGGTGCCGGAAGTGTCCCAGGTATGTGGCGGATGGTCGTTAACGCTCTGCCTTTACCAGAGAGCTTTCAAAAGGGTAGGCAGGTTCTCCCTTGCCGCCTTCCTAGGGATCCTTGTTACCTACGAGGAAATACAGTCTCCCCACTTCTGCTGATGTGGAGCTGGTCGTATCCTCATAGAACAAACAAGAGCTAGCGATTGGCGAGTGCATGGTTTTCCCTTGAAGCAAACGAACGCGGAGCAATCCATTCACGTGCTAAGTTAAACACAGCACATGCACATCACTCTGATGATCCTATTTACAGAATGTAAGTTCCCTTTATTTGAAAATAGTCCCAGTTAGCTCTCCGAGCGGAGTCTGGAAGGTGTGAGGCCCAGTGTGGTCGCACCACAGACAGGTGCTGGGGGCACAGAGGCTGGTCCCAGTGTACTCCTGGGTCGGCCTGCCCCCTCTCATCTGGGTAGTCTGCTGAATCTGGCCTGGAAACGGGGTCTTCGGTTCCTTAGACTCCTCGGCCTGGTTACACCCTTCGCCTAGATGGTTATATTATGGTGTATCGCTTCTAGGATGCAGAAACTGAGCCAATGGACCCATCAGAGGCTGAGGACAAGGTACGAGGTCCTGTCTTGAACCTGAAGTTGCTCACAGGTACCTGTGGCTAAGAGAAGGGGATCACAGCTCAGGGCTGCCCTGAGCGCTCCTTAGCACCCCCAGGGGTTGGAACACAGGTCACACCACCCTCCGTGGTCCCCAACATCAGTATGTCTTTTAGCTTGCCCAGGCACACGCACACAGGGATGCACTCGTGTGCACGTGCACACACACACATGCACACACACACGCACACTTACATGCATGTGCACGTTTTCCTCCGTTCACCAGCTGAAGGAATAGAGGAGAGAGAACCATACTCTCCACCACATGCCCCCCCTCACGCTACCCTCTGAGCCACCACCGGGTTTTTCTTGTCATTACCGCCGAAAAGAAATCGAGTCAGGATGCTAAATGCATTTTTAAGTAAGGAGACAGGTCCTGAACTATTTGAAGAGGAGAAACGTTACTTGGTTTCGAAGGGTGCTCACTAGCAGTCGCCCCATGCCGCTAGAAGGGCCAGGTGACGGGGTCCTCTCCTGTCTGAGCTGCAGTAACAAGTGTCAGTGGAGACAGGAGACCACCCACCAAAGGGACTCGTCTACAGAAAAGGCGATTAGGGAATCCTGTGACATCTTTAAGAGACTACTCCGACCGTCGGACACTCATGAGTTATTTCAACATCCAAAAGGGTAGGAAAGGTGTTGAAGCTTCCCCGAGACTTTGTTCTAAAATGTACAGGATGGGGCATATTTACTACAAGGGTGTCAACCCTCTGCTCAGTTGTCTTTTACTCAGGTAAGTCGCCTGAAATGAAATATTAAAGACTAATAAATAGAATGCCCGTAATAAATGACACACCCATTTAATTAAAAATAGAGGCTGAATGTCACGAACGGGGCATCAGGGTGATGGCGCGGGAATGGACGTGCTATGTTAAAAGTTGTCAAACTTAAAAATGTGCAATCTCTCTGAACATTTCACCCTTATTGTGTCTCATTAAAATTTTAAAAATAGCTGTTTTAATTGTCAAGCATTTGACAGATGGGCTGGTAAAATTTGACGCTTAAGTTTTAGTTTCACAAGCTGCATTTTAATGACTCCTTTCGCGGCTGCGTGTTTTGTAAGCCATCATCCAGTTTTCCAAAAAAAAAAAAAAGTTTTTTTTAAACGTCATTTTCCAACCATTTTTAGAGAGCAGAGTTGAGCTTGCTGCAGGGCAGCAGGAAAACATGTTTAAATCTTTACAAATAAATATGAAAATTAGAACTCTTATTTTATTTCTGCCGCAGCCTGTGGTTTAGTTGTTGATTTCAGGGCCTGCGGGGAGACCACGAAAGGAAAAGAGAGATACTCGTGGGAGCTCCAGCGAGACCTGAGGGAGCGGGGTCTGCCAGGAGATTCTAGCACAAGCTCTTTAAGAGGGTTTCCCATCTCCTCCACGTGGGATGTTAGACAAAGCGACTGGTGTGAGTCACGGTAGCCACTGCCCACGAATCTTCTGGTAGAAGAAAAGCAGACTTCTAAGCGAGATCGTGACTGTCACTGTGGAAAATGCCCACGCCCGCTTCCCGCCCATTTTCCAGAAAGGCACTGTGTGTCCTTAAGGGTATTTAATTCTCCTTGGCATATACTCTGGGAGGAAAATTATGTGAGTCAGGGCTCTCCATATGCTCGACCATGTGGGGAATGTGAGTGTCCTAAGGTCTCACCTGACAATATCCTGGAAAAGCTGTGTCTGTTATCCATCCAGGAGTAGCTTTGGATTTGAGGGGGGTGGGGGGGACAATATTTGGATAAGCCAAAGAGAAAACTCTTATAGTGATACAGTCACCTGGTGGATACTGATGGAGATTTGATTAGTGGCCACAGGGTACCAGACAAAGCATGGTGCTTAACTTTTACCTTCATGGCCACCCAGAGAAGTGGGTCTTCCTATTTCATCCCTATAGATAGGAGCGTTATGGCTCACAGAGGTAGGGCGGCCACCCAGTGACGACACACAACTAATCAGCAGCAGACTCTGCCTGTACCAGAGGACTCCACATGTAACAATCAAACTGCCCTCTAAGGAACTTCCTGTGAGAAAAAAAATCCCAGCATTCTCTGGATAAAGACAACAAAATCGAGCATTCAACAACACAAAATTTATAGTGCCCAACTTTATGTAGATAATGACAAAACGTGGAAAAAAGCAAAAAACAAAAAGAGAGAGAGGAGACCCATATGCAGGAGAGAATTCAGAAAATGGGAGTAGGGATAATTAGCAGATAAAAATGTTTATAAAAACTATTATAAAAATAGTTACTGTGTATGAGATGAGAAAGAGAAGGGATACTACTGAAACTTTTAAAGATGAAAACTACAATGTCTGAATTAACCATTTCACTTACTGGCATTAAGAACAGTGGAGACACTGCAAACAAAGATCAGGGACCTTGAAGACATAGTAATAAAATTACCAGCCAATCTTAGCACCGAGGTAACAAATGACTGGGGGGGGGGGGTAAACAGAGCTACAAGGATATGTGTTACCACAATACCAAGTGGTCTAACATACATATAAAAGGGGGTCTAGATGATGAAGACAAAGGGATATGAGGACAATATTAGAAAAAAAATAGTAGCTGAAAATATTCCAAATTCTACATTAAGCATAAATCCCCTATTCCAAGAAACTCAAGAGATTTAAAGCATTATAATCAGGGGTCTCCAAACTTTTTACACAGGGGACCAGTTCACTGTCCCTCAGACCATTGGAGGGCTGCCAAATACAGTGGTCCTCTCACTGACCACCACTTCCAGAAGTGCAGTGGGGGCTGGATAAATGGCCTCAGGGGGTCGCATTGCGGCCGCGGGGCCCATAGTTTAGGAACACCTGATATTGTATAATACAATTTGTTAACAGCAATAACAAAACTGGGTGTGGAAGTTGATTGAACTCTGGAAACAAAGTCTCTATTTCCAATTGAAACTGTAAACTAAACTAACACAAAATGAAATATTTTTTAAATTCTTAGGGTTTGTCATGATTTTTTTTGTTTGTTTGCTAGACTTGGTGAACCAATATTGACTATGTGTATTTGGTATAATCTGCCTGTAAAATGATCCAAGTTGATCGTTTGTGGACCTAGTTTAAACAAGTCATTAAAATGATTTAATAGCCAGAGGTCTGTTAAATTATTCTATTTGTTAAATACAATTATTTTTCTTTTCTGAACTGTGTCTGGAAGGAAACTTCCTCTGAGCCAAAATGACAAAGATGCTGTCCTGGGCTGTCTTCTAGACGCTCAACAACCAGAGGTTCCACGTGGGGGTCTAGCCTTCCTTTCGGGTTCATTTTTATATGCGTGAGTTATTTTATTACATTTCTCAAAGAACTATTTTGTGGCTTTTGTTGTTGTTGTTTTTCGGGAGTTTTCTTTCCTACTCATTTAATTTCTGTCTTCATTATTTACTTTCTTGCGTTTTCTATTGGTTACGTTTGCTGGCGGTTTAGACATTCCTTCAGTTGGATACACAGAGGCTTCACGTCCAGCTCCCCTCGCATCCCACGCATAACGTTAAGGCTATGAATTTCCTCCTAATCCCGTCTTGAGATGCCTCCCACAAGCTTTCCTAAGTGGATTTCTCCCTGTTGTTTACGTTGGAAATGCTTCTTCATTTCCGCTGTGAGTTATTTTCTGTGACATCCTTGCAATTTAAAAGTGCACTGCTTAATTTGCCCACCCTGGAGGGTTTGTCCAGTCAGAGAACATTCTCTGTATCCATTTAATCGGGTGAAATTCATTGGTCTGCTTTATTACCCACGATGTAATTAAAGTGGAAACATTCCTTGGTTCCTTGAAAGAAGAGTATGTGCCCTGTTGTGGTCTAGGCCAGTGTTTTATCGATGTTTTGTGCTGGGAAGCCACAGCACCCATGTCTAAGATGATGTAATTGGTTCGATAGAAGTTTCTCATCACTTGGGGTGACTATGACAAGCAAGGCTTCAGAACCCCAGCTGCATGTGTCAGTGGCATGAAACAACCCCCCCAGCCCCATTCGGGCTGGCATCGCCAGTTATTGTAGAACTTCCCGAAAACACCCAGCGTCCTAGGAGGGCACGACACAGAGTTCCCTGGAAGAGAGTAGGAGGTCAGAATCTTCCGTCTCCCACCAATCATTTGCCGGTGAGCGTGTTATCAAAATACGAGGCGGCCCCTTCAAGTATATTTTAAACGCGGTTAATGTATTTCCACATGTCACCGTCTGACAGCTCCACCATCCCCAACTTTGCCACCAGGGAAATTTACATGCATTTGAATTCACTGGGCTGAGCACTGTCTCCCCCACCCTGACAGCCCATTTAGCCCGTGATGTGTTCATCTGCGCTGTGTTTGATAGATTTCCGTCTTTTACCCCAAAACAGAGTGTGCGGAAAATGATTCAGGACCCAGATTTGCAAAACAGGTGTGTCCCAGCCAGCCTCCAGTCCCCACGTGAGACTGGAGTGTTTGGAAGTGTTCGGTTCTGCGCAGTCGGCCGGGGCCGGCTGCAGGTGACGCCCCCGCTCTGCTGGTCCGAAAGCAGGCACCGCGGGCTCCTGCCCCTTCACTTTTGTATGCAGTGGTCATGGGTGTGCTCCATCCATGCACACTGTAACTGCCCAGCCAGTCTGTCCAAAGGAGGATCAGGCACGGAGCTCTCTGCCTTGCTTGTAGACAGAGAGAGGACCAGGGAGCTGGCCATGTGCGAGGGTCAGTGGAAGAGTTCTCATCGGATGAACCACTCGGGACCGTGCCCTCGGGGGAGACGAGAGAGAAGGAGGGAGACGCACATTCAAGGGGTCCAACCCTTCTTCCTTCAGGTGTGGGGGGCTCACCTCCCCCTGCCCTGCTCTGAGCCCCCCTCCGCTCTGAGAAGCCTCTGCCTCCGGCCATCTTTGCTGCCATCGCCCCCTCTCCACGAAACGGCCAGCCCTCCATCCTGCTCCATCCCACAGGCCCCCGGATGCCACCCACCCCAGAAAGCATTTCCTGCCAGCCTCAACCACATGGCCTTCCCGTTGATGCCACCGTCCCCCTCCTGCTTCTGTAGCTATCTCTGTGTTCACACACTCCCTCATGAGCTTAAAGCACCCCAGGGTAGAATCCATGCTCGAATTGCTCACCGCTGTGCTTCTAGGTCGAACATGGTTCTTGACACACAAGGAGACACTCAATAAATGCATATTGTATTGGAAACGTGTTTTATTCTTTGTCAGTAGCTGATATACCTAGGAGGATGCGGACATCAGTTTGTTTAAAGGGTGGACGATTAAGAGAGTCTAAGGAGGCTCAGAGGACATGGTGCAACCCGGAAGCCCACGGGCCCTCTTTCTTTCCAACGTGGCTGATTCTAGACCCGTTACAGGCAGTGTTTGCTTACGTGGGGAGCCGTGCCCTGGCCGGGCTGCTGCGTGGGGCTCGTGGGCACCTAGGAGAAGCCGACAGCACTCAGAGGAAAACGACACCTCCCAGACCACCGCCTGGACCACCACGACAGCCTCTTCCGGACACCCGCTGCCAGGTGCAGGTGTGCAAAGTTGGACCGCAGCCCAGGAAACTAAGACATGCTGAGAGAGCTTGAGAACGTGGGCATTGTCTTTGGAAACATGCACAGGGCTGCCAGACGGAACAACACCAACCACAGCACAAATAGAAGGACACCCGGTGAAATCTGAATTTTTGGACACATAGCAAATAATATCGACTGTACCTATGTCCTACGCACTGTTCCTGCTCGAAGCAGGGGAATTCGACCCCATGGGCAGACTGTCGATGGTTCAAAGGAAGCTAGAAATCTCGACGGAACAGGCAAGACAGCCTTGACAGCTGTGCTAGCATCGTGACCATGACTGCAACATCCTTTAAAGGAGCAAACCCCGTGTCCACGGGCCAGAGGTGGCCACAGACTCCCGCCCCGGTTGGAGTCCGGGTGAGCTCCCCTTAGCCGTGTTCTTTGCAGTAGGCTCCGGGCCCCGTTTTCCGCCAGACAACCCCAGTGCCTGATGAGCTAGCTCATCACTCACGGCCCCTTCCTTCTGCTCACCTCCCTCCCCGGGACGCCGAGAGAGAGCCACGAGGCAGGTCTGATGTGACAGATCTGCTCTGAGCCCTCCGTAAATACCGGGACAGACACGGGGCGCCTGGCGCGGGCGAGGATAAATGCGTCCTGGGTGCCGCCTGTCAGCCCCAGCCAGCAGCTCACAGCATCGCCAGCCCACGCCGTGCACACCTGTGGCTTGTTGACAGTGTGGAAATGAGGCATTCGGAAGCGATCGAACACCCCGTGAAGCCACACACACGGCCGACCCACACAAAGGCACTTAGCACAGGTGTTTCTGTAATTGTGATGCATGAGGAGGCTGCCTTGTGTGCGGCAGCCCCCTCGGCCCTCACCCCCCCACCTCTCCACCTGCCGGGGGGAGGCTGCACGCAGGTCCGGGCCCAGGAGGGCTGTGCCGCGAGACGCACGGTGCCCGGTGGGGCCCAAACACCCTCGGTGAGTGGTCTCGCTCCTCCCTGCCCCTGAGGGGATGCTCGTCATGTCAGCCCCAGAGCACGGCTGCGTCTGGCAGCCCCGCCCGGTCCGGTCCCGCTCCCGTCCCCGTCACGAGAGCTCTGCCCGCCGCACAGCGTGCTGGGAGGACCCTGGAAGCAACGGCAGGCCGACAAGGAGGCAGGAGAAAAATGATCAGGCTCGCACGTGGAGCCGTGATCAACTTGAGAGACTTAAAAGGAGGTCAGTCAAGTGAGCTGTCAACGGGTAACAAGGGCCCCGGGGTGGGGAGTTCAGAGTCATGCATCAGCCTGAGCGAGGACCGGGCGCCGGGGACCAGGAGCCCGGACATCAATGCATCAAGGCCGGAGGTGAGAGCAGCCTGGACTGGAGCAGAGGAGGCTGCAGTGGGGGTGGGAGTGAGGACGGGGGGACAGCCAGGCACTAGTGAGAGGCCCTTTCTCGAGCAGTCACCATGGACTCCCCAAGCCCCCCCCAAGCTGCCCACACAGCCCCAGGCTTCCTGACACGCAGGTTGTAACAGGACAGGGGAGTGGGGTGCAGAAGGCAGGCAGCAGGGGTGGGGGAGACGGGCCGCACCCCTACTTCTCCAGGTAAAGGGGGTGCAGAGCTCCCAGTCCCCCTGCCCTTCTGCCGGACACCCTTCGGCAACAATAGAAGGAGGAACAGGGACCCCACTGCCCCCCCAGACACAGGGGCCGACTCCACAGAACGGGAAGAGTGGGGCACGGGGGGCACCCCCGGACTGCGGTCTGTGTTTCCATCCAGACTGCACCTGGTGACACTGCCCACAGTAGCCAAGGGGACCTCTGCCACCCAGACAGCGGCTGGGATCTCTCTCATGTTTAAGTAGTTTTCAGAATGACTTGTCCGTCACCACATGTTGAATTTTGTCCTTCTGAGAGCCAAGGACAAAGAGCGGCATGCTGGACAGACCCAAAGGGGTGGGCTCCTGGGGACAGGAGTTGGGAGGCCAGGTGACATCTTCCCGGGTAGGGATGGGAGCCTGGCCTGGGGGTGCCAGGGGACACCCTGCATGCCAGGAATGGGCAAGGATTGCCCCACCCCTCTCCACACCAGGATAGAAGCCTGCTGCTTGAAGCCTGCGTGCACAGACACACACACACACTCACAGTCACACTCCCACCCTCCCACCATCACCACCCCTCTCTGCAGAGGCCGAGCCAGGCACCCCCTTCTCCATCCCTGGGGCTGAGGCCTGAGGGCTGGGCAGCGACCTCCCCCTCTCACCCAGGGAGCAGGAACCCCGGCTTCTGGTTCCCCTGTCATCCACAGTGAGTCTCTCTTTTCTCCACTTTCAATATGTATTTCGTCTATATCAGTGGTCCCCAACCCCCAGGCCGCGGACCGGTACCGGTCCATGGGCCATTTGGTACCGGTCTGCAGAGAAAGAATAAATAACTTACATTATTTCCGTTGTATTTATATTTAAGTCAGAACAATGTTTTATTTTTAAAAAATGACCAGATTCCCTCTGTTACATCCGTCTAAGACTCACTCTTGACGCTTGTCTCGGTCACGTGATACATTTATCCGTCCCACCCTAAAGACCGGTCCGTGAAAATATTTTCTGACATTAAACTGGTCCATGGCCCAAAAAAGGTTGGGGACCACTGGTCTGTATTACGTATTATGAAATTAGTTTGGGCTGCCAAACCGTAGGAAAGGATACCCTTTAAGATGCCACTGGGATGCCAAAGCGGTCGAACATACCTGCTGTGGACACATGGTGTCCCGTCCCTACACAACAGTCCCATGTGGAAGCCCCCCGCCCCCTGAGCGTGATGGTATTTATTTATTTACTTTTTAAAATTTTATTTATTCATTTTTATTAGAGAGAGAGGGGAGAGATAGAGAGAGAACAGGGGGAGGAGCAGGAAGCATCAACTCCCATATGTGCCTTGACCAGGCAAGCCCAGGGTTTTGAACCAGCGACCTCAGCATTCCAGGTCGACACTTTATCCACTGCGCCACCACAGGTCAGGCTGAGCGTGATGGTATTTAGAGGTGAGCCTTTGGGAGTTCACTGGACTCAGGTGAGATCATGAGAAGGGGGCCCTCAGGGTGGGTTGAGGGTCTTTATAGGAAGAGACGCCAGACAGCTGGGTCACTGTCTCCCCACGGGAGGACGGAGGGAGAAGGCAGCCGTCTGCAGCCAGGGAGGCAGCTGACCATGCCAGCACCTGGATCGTGGACGCCTGGCTTCCAGAACTGTGATGAATGACTCCCGTCGCTTCAGCCTCCGCTCCTTGAGATTCTGTCACGGCGGCCCGAGCTGACTGTGACAACACCCTGAAGGATGGGAGCTAGAATTTTTCTAAAATGTAAAAGACAAGATTCCCGGCTAACATGCGGAGGGCTCTGAACTTCCCTCTTCGTGGGGGAAGAGGAGATGCTCTCCTAATGACCCATGGAGGGCCCCCTTCTCTGACCTCAGCCGCGTGGACAGACACACCGCTGCTCCCTCTCATGAAGGGACCATGGATGGGGCGGACTCCAAAGGGACTTCTGCATGAGCTACAAGACCTGCAACCAGCCAGCATCCAACTGGGAAGGAACCCCCCGCAGGCCCTCCCCCGGCCACCCTCCCCGCGGGGTCGTGCCCCCCAGGCCCAGGACCCCCCCCAGGCCCAGGACCACCTCTGCCACACGGGGAAGAGACAGCCCAGCGGAGAAGTCCCACTGAAAACCACCCCACCCTTCCTTTCGTTACTAATGTGGCTCAAGTTCACGTCCCTGTCCACTCATGGGCAGCGATGTGTGAATATAAACGATCGTTTGGGTTCTGACTTTCTGAGAGCTTTCTCATGGACCGACGTATTGTTTCTATAATTTCTGGGACTTTTCCTTTTCTTTTTCCTCTGCCAACCAGAGGAGGATGCCTCTGAAAGCTCCTGTTCTCTGAAGTTTATTGAGATTTTCTCCGGGGGCTTTGTGTGGACCCCATTTGTGTTAGGATCGGGATCAAAGGGTGATTCTTTTCATGATGAGATGTCATCATTTTTATGTCTACCCTCCCCCGTTCTAGATAACTCTTCATAAAGATGGGTACCGTATTTCTCTATGCACCCTTTTTCGAAAAATTGGGGGTCTAAAAACTTGGTGGTCTTATACAGTAGTTGTAGGGTTTTTTCCTTGCATTTCCCGCTTTTTTGTGCTTGATGTCTTTTTTTCAAATTTCGGGCCCCAAAATTAAGGTGCATCTGATACATGTAACTGCTGCTCTGACGAGAGTCCGCAGCCGTCTTTCCTATCGTTGTTTATGTCCACAACTTTCCCTCAGGCCTGGCTTTGTTCTTTCCCTTCCAAGAGTGGCTTCGCATCTCCACCATGGAATTATGAGTTTAGTATTTTCATTACCTAATTTTTTTTTTTTGTATTTTTCTGAAGTTGGAAACGGGGAGGCAGTCAGACAGACTCCCGCATGCGCCCGACCGAGATCCACCCGGCATGCCCACCAGGGGGCGATGCTCTGCCCATCTGGGGTGTTGCTCTGTTGCAACTGGAGCCATTCTAGCACCTGAGGCGGAGGCCAGGGAGCCGTCCTCAGTGCTCGGGCCAACTTTTCTCCAATGGAGCCTCAGCTGCGGGAGGGGAAGAGAGAGACAGAGAGGAAGCAGAGGGGGAGGGGTGGAGAAACAGATGGGCGCTTCTCCTGTGTGCCCTGGCCTGGAATCGAACCAGGGACTCCTGCACACCAGGCCGATGCTCTATCACTGAGCCAACCGACCAGGGCCCTAATTTTTTTTCATTTAATTAAGCATGCTCAATTGTCTGCTTCCTCTCTCTATTTTTAATCATTTTTGTGTGTGTGGATGGATGTCCCTGGAGTGACACCCTCGTTAGGTTTTAGTTGTCCATCCACCCTGAACCTGACTCAGCTGGTAAGTGAACGTGAAGCCTCTTGGACCCTGACGTCATCATGTACACGCACTGCGGCTGTCCTCATTTCGAGAAGCATCATTGTTTACAGCATTTGATCCGTTAACTGTGATCTAACACAGTAAGCCCCAACCCCCTGGCCGCGGACTGGTACCGGTCCATGGGCTATTTGGTACCGGTCCACAGAGAAAGAATAAATAACTTACATTATTTCCGTTTTATTTATATTTAAGTCAGAACAATGTTTTATTTTTTAAAAATGACCAGATTCCCTCTGTTACATCCGTCTAAGACTCACTCTTGACACTTGTCTCAGTCACGTGATACATTTATCCGTCCCACCCTAAAGGCCGGTCCGTGAAAATATTTTCTGACATTAAACCAGTCTGTGGCCCAAAAAAGGTTGGGGACCACTGATCTAACACATTGTTTGGAAGGTAAACGTTTCGTCCCTGCTGCTGCTGTAACCCTAAGACGTCACCCGTCCAAGTTGAAATCGGTGGACCGGTCCGGTGTCTATTAGCAGCCCATCAGTGAGCCTCTCTCCACGTCTCTTCTGGGGGATGTGGGTGAGCATGGCCTTTGTCCCTCTTCTGGTCTCCTCTTCCTCTGGAGCGAGGAGGGGTTCGCCACGGGCTCGGCGGTCCTTTCAGATGTGTCTGGGAGGCAGCCGGGAAGCCTCCCGTCATGCGGCTAATAGCAATAGCACGGTGCACAGCCAAAGGCAGGCTCTGTGGTCGGCCAGGGGTGGCACTGTGGCAGGGGCCGTTCCGGGGAGTCTGTGGCCCACAGAAATGGCGTGCGTGCCATTGCCGTCACACATGTACGGCCTGTCCTTCCTTAATCCCGGCACACCAACCACGGGCCGGGGGCAAAGACGCCCTCACTGCAGTCCCTGTAGCGAGCAGGTGCCTCTTGGAACAGTTTCCTCAGCACGTTTGCCTGAGACATCCCGCGCCCCCAGTCTGGACCATCGGTTTCCGGGGTCTCAGTTCTTCCGCTCAGTCACTGGTGGGAAAGACCACAGGATGACTCCGTGAGCATTTGCATGGGAAAGAGGAACTGGGCCCAGGGGCTGTCTCTAATATTTCTGCCCCCTCCACTGTCCTCTTTGTGGATGTGTTCTGTTAAACACTCCGTTTTCAGTAAATTTCAGGTCGCCCCATTTAGCCTTTAATGACCTTTTTTTTTTTTTTTTTTTTTTTTGCTGGATTGTATACTCAACTTTTTTTTTTACATAAGGGGCGTTCCTCTGCGATGCCGCCAATCTGATCTCATTGGAAGTTTATGAGAAAACCCAATATGCTCCGGTCCTGCTGCCCGGGGAGCGCGAGCCAGCAGCCAGATTTCCGCACAGTCCCCGTGCGAACACGCGGTGCAGTCTGGCCACCTGCACGGACTGGCCCCGGAGTGGTCCCTGGGGCGCCGTGCGCCTGCCAGAATGTTCATGACATCACTCACGTTATTAATAATTACAGGTTATTCACAGATGGACGGGCAGATGGACACACGGCGGCAGAGATCTGTTTAATCTCGGCAAGGCTATTTCCCTCGCTCGGTCCCCTTTGCCCATTCTCGCCACCTCCCCGGAGGGAAAAAAAAAATTAATGAAAAAACAAAATGTCTATGAAAGAAAAATGAAAATCGTGTCAAAGGAGTTTTTTGGTTTTGTTCCCCCCTCCCCCTATTTTTCCCCTCCAGGAGGAAAAAATGTCCTATCTCTCTTCCCCTCTCGACTTGGTCTGCGGAATGTGTTCCTTTGTGAGCCTTTGAACCATCAATGCTTCCGGAGAAAGACATCGCCCTGTCCCTCCTTTGACCCTTGGATGATGGCCACGTGCTTGATCTGGGACCCCACACCCATGGAGGGAGAAAGAGTTGGAGCTGATGTCCTGTGTGTGTTCCTGGGTTCTCTTGGGGTGGGGGCGGGGAAAGAGAAGATTCCTGTCCCTGGAGCACCAGACGTCTTGCAGGAAGACAGGCACCCGCTGACCGTCAGACCACTGGGCGCTGCTCCCTGGTCAGCCCCGCCGCCCAAGACTGGATGGAGGTCAGTCAGTCAGACCGAAGCTGTCCGTGGCACAAACACAAACAAGGCCGTCTTCACGGCGATGGTGGGGACAGTGGACCCTATGAACCATGAGCGGAAGAGCTTGCTGGACACATCATGGTAGGGTCTGTGACCTGCCATCTGCTCCGTGCTGGAACTAGTTGCAGCCACACTCCATCCCTGCTCTTCCTCTTCCTCAGGCAGCTTGGACGGGGTCAGTGTTGCCCGATGTCCTGCAGCCTCCTCGGTCTTCCCTTCTCCTTCATCTGGTCCAGCACCTCCAAGCCCCGGGCCTCCTGCCCCTCCCGCTCCAGCCCTGCCCAACACCGAGCCACCGTTTAGTAAAAACGCGGCCTCCTTCTCCCCCTTTGCCTGGTAATACACATCTTCACAGCTCAGTTCTGGTCCGTGCCTTCCCATACGTAGGACCTGCTTCCAGCCTCCTTTCTAGGATCTTCAAGGACAGACAGAGCCTTAAGACCGTCACCTGTCATCGTGTCAGACCTCCAGGTCCTTGGAGGACCTGTTCGCCCCTATTCTTCCCACGGACTCCAGACGCATCACACGTCACACGTGTGGCCCTGGGCTAAAGAATGTGGCTGGTTTATTTGCAGTGGGAACCAGGAAGACATGATTGGAGCGCCATCCAATGGGAAGAAAAGACGTTTTTGGGGAAACAGCTCTCACCTTGTAAGTGTCTGTCTACTACACAAGCTATGTTGGGCCCAAAGAGTTACTGATCATTTATTAAACACCCTGGTCCTTGACTGCATCCAACCTGTCTCCTGCAGTTTTCCTGCCAAGCCTCTCATGTGTGCAGACACCACCTGGCATCAGAGACCCAGTCACCAGGCTTGGATACAACCTGAGTAAACCTGGTCTACACCTGCCACACGTTCCTCCACTGCCCAAACTCAGAAAGGGTGGCGCTTCCGTGGGCTCATCCCGGTCCCATGATTCTCAACTTACTCTCCATTTCTTTCTAAGACCCAACCCATTGGCAATAATGGAAAGGCAGCCAAGTGTAGCTGGTTTGTAGAATTTACCAGTTCTCAACGGTGAGGCCTCAATCCGTATAAAATACCTGCTGCAGAGAAACGGCTTAATAATGACATTCTTCTTCGACGGAAGCATGCATTAATGTAAAAAAGTGGGCTCTGTCCCCCTAAATGAACTCTCCCCCCTTCCCTCCAAGGGCCATGGGCAGGGTCATTTTGAAATAAGTGAGCGGCAGAGAGAGAAAGCAATCAGGCGGCCCTGGTGATACACGCTGCACACACCTTATTAAATATTGAAACTGTTGAGAAAGGTCTACTGACCCACGGAGTCCAAATCACCCGTGATGACTGAAAACACCTGACTTCTACAAATCACCCCCAGCCACCCTGACCTGCCCAGCACAAACACCAGCCACCAGCATTGGGTTGTTTTCCAAAGGCACAAGCCGATTTCTGCCAGGGCCCTCCCACGATTCTCCACCAGCAGAAACGCGCGCACAGGCCACCGGCTGGCCAGGGCTGGAGCTCAGAGCCGAAGCTAGCTTCTGCGGCCCCGCTAACTGGCCCACCGGGGGCCCCTGCCTTTGACCTCAGCTTCATTAGCACGGTACCTTTGCCCCCTAGGCCAACTAGGTTGCTGAAATATAAATCAGCTGCCTTCTCCCAATGCCCCCCGTTCCGCGAGTGGAAGTGCTAATGAACGGGGCAGTGGCCAACGAGAGCAGTGGGAGAAGAGATGGATTTGGGGAAACCACAGACCAGCTCATCTGCCATGGCCCGGCCAATGGCCCTGGGGATTGTGAGGCTTTCTATGCAAAACGCATCCACCCAAGGGGCCCCTCTGATGCGCCCCGGGTCCTAACCTCCCCCCTGTACACACCACCACCCACAGACTTACTTACACTCCAACAGGATGGCGCCCCACCAACCCCAACACACAACCCTTGTGCATTTACAGAAGAAAAAGGGTGCATGTGTTTGCTGACATTGAAGCCACATTGCTTCCCGGTTCCCTGACTACGAAAGGACGGCTAAGCTCACCGGGGCTGCAGTTTGTTCACCGCTGCGCCCTCTGCTCTGCCAATGCCCTGAGCCTGGGCTGCTCTGCCCATAGGTGCTCCGGCCACACCTGACCACCTGCTTCTGTCCCCTCTGGTCACGCCATCACCCCTTCGGCGTGGCCTCCTCCAATCCTAGAGCCGCCCGAGTCTTCTTCATGAACCAGGGTCTCTACTCCCATCTCCATCCCGCCTGGGCTCTGACCTTCGCTTTGAACTTGTGACCTTGATCTCCCTCCTTGGCGTGGATATTTTCAACATCCTTGCTACTGCCACCCTTCTCGGCTTCATCTCCACGGTGACGTGGAGGCCGGCCTGGCAATCCCATTTTTCTTAGCAGCGCTAAGCCGTCACCATTTGTCTTAGAAATTGGCACATTCCTACAAATGCATTCATGAGGAGGTTGGGGTGTCTGCTCCAATGAGAGCCGGGATCTTCAAGCAAGCATCTCCACCTGTGTTTCCACATCCTCAAGCTGATGTGAAAGGGAAAGGATGGGGGAGGATGCGTTCTCCAGAAGCAGGGGTTTGGGGGACGAGGCACATTGACATGCATGAGGTGAGGCGCCCCCGAAAATATAAGCTCAAAAGTTTCATTCTGTAATGAAATAAACACCTGGCACGGGGAAGAATGCTAATCGCACGCACGGGGCTCGAAACCATATTGCACTTTCTATGTAAAATAAACTGACTCCTCACCACTCCGAGAGAAATTAGAATTATTCATTCATAACTTCATAGAGGAGGCTTCACCTCTAACATCTCACTAATCCTTCTTTTCATCACAACTGGGCAGCAAGGAGTAGTCAAGCTTTTTTACTTTGGGGACATCAGAGCTCCTCAGAGAGAGGGAAGAGATGGCTTCCAGCTATTTTTTTTTTCTCAAGGCGTGTCATCAATAATCCTGGGCCAAATTATTGTGCCCCAATTCCCATCAAAGAAGCCGTCTGCATTCCCCGTAGCCCACAGTGCCCTGCACGGTGGCCAGCATGAGCCAGTGACCATGGGTGCTAACAATTCAGCCGTCCTCAGAGACCCACGACTCTCACCAGTTCTCACATGTCACCCACGAGTTGCACTACCTGGGACGAGGGGTGACCCCCACCCAGCTCTCGTTGGTAAAAACATTCAAGTGGTTCTGACGACATCCGCTGGTGTAAGCACTGAACTATCTTTTGTGAACAACCAACCAGCCTCTGCTCTTCGTTGGGTGGTCTCTCTTGATCTCCACAGCCTGTCTCCCACATGAGGTCATAAGTTCCACTAGGGGTTTGGCACATTCTAGTTCTTGGAATGGTGGCGAAGTAGATCCATGCTGTCATGACAACAAGTGAGTATCTGTTGAACGAGTGAATGTGGGGTTCCCCCCTCCCCCACAACCTGTGAAGAAGAAGAAAGACTCCCATGAAATGCATTACTAGGGTTTGAATGTCTCTAGGTCTCTAGGCTTTAGTCAAACTGGGAGAATTGGCCAGATGGTGGGTTTCCAGTTTCCGAAACAATATGTATTATTCTTTCAGCCTTGTTCATTGTGGTATTATATTTTTTTTCAGATGATAATAAATTTGCTTTCTTCTGAATATTCAGATGCTTCAAAAAGGTACCCAAAGGACGCATGAGTCCCCGGGGAAACACGCTATTGTGTGCACGTATCATGTTTTGCATAGGCTTTCTCTCATCTACATAATTGATACGCTTCTGCATAATGTGGCCTCTTTTTATGTTTCCTGTGTACTTGCAAGATAACCGAGAAGTCGGTGTGCGACCATCCCACACGCGCACACACACATACACACACAGGCAGAAACACCTCGCGTCGACCCTTCACCCAACCTGCTCTTCCGCCAGGGAAGCCCTGACCGGAACCCCCAGGAGATGGGTCCCTCCCATGGGCACCAGGCATCAAGGCACGGGAGACCGAGGAGTTCAGAGAGCTCTCGGGAACTAAACGGAACCTCGTCCACTTTCATATCCTTCTGGGCCTTTGCTGGGGTCCCCGGTGGGTGATGCTAGCATTCTAAAGCTCTTCAAACTGTTTATAATCCTCACTTTGGTTCTGAAATCAGAAAAATAATGCCCCCAAATTAATGGCTTCCTAAGGCTTCTGATGTGAGTTGGTCGTGTACAAATTTTTCTGAGACTCAGAAAGCCCCTCTGCCTAGGGACCAGGTGAGCCGTCGGCCGCACTGGTTGGACGTGGATGGATTTTTCTTCCTCAGCAGCTTCTTCCACTTTGAGCATTTTACATTTCTGTCCCTCTCGTGCCTTCTTTTTGCTGTTTCAACCACCATAGAGGGCAGGTATTAGGTGTGGGATGGAGTCTTCTCGCCCAGCAGTGGCCCCGTATGGACACAGCCCTGGGGTCCGAGCAGGCTTTGTCCACAGGCCGGCCCACCGACGAGTGGTCCTGCCGATAAGACTCCAAGATGAATTTTCCCCAGATATTCTTCGTAGGCAAAAGGATTTCCTACCAATGCACAGCTGATAACTTACATATCAGAAGCGGAGATCATTGCGGTTTAAAAAGGAATGGTGATTCAAAACTTACCCTTTTCTACAGAACCAATATCAATGTCTGTGAGAGCCAGCATGCACCCAACAGAGCTGACGGGAGCGAAGGCACCCCAATGGAAAGGGGTCCTCCCTGTCCTGACACAAAAGCAGAGCCAAAAGACAGAGCACGGGAGGAAGACACCACTTCTGTTGGCATTGTTGGCACCATGAGCCTGAAAATCACACCCGCAACCAACACCGGGCACAGGGGCATCTACCTATAGAACAGGAGAAGGGGGTGCCTTTGCTTCACCGGGCTCCGTGTAGAGTCCGCACAGACGTGTGAGCTGAAGGACAGACGGTACTTCCTGTCCAGGTCCGGGGCAAACTTTCAGGTTTTCCAAAGCAGGTTTCTTGGTTCCTCAACAGGGTCTTCAAAGGCACCAGGCTGAGACTTTCCCTCCAACGGGCCCCCAGGACAGGGCCCACCAAGAGAGAATCTAAGTGCAAACAAACGCCATAAACACTTACGGTTAGATAGCTCCCTGGATTTTGTTTAGAGACGGTACCTTTCGAGTCTACATGTGACATTTGGGGAAGGGAAGGGGCCGACGCCCTGCAGTCTACAGGTCATTGGTAGGAGAAGGAAGAGCATTAGCCCTTGCCATCCCAAGTTCCTGACGGGACAGAGGTGGTGCTCTGGACCGGGCAATGCAGCTGGACTTGCCCACCTTCTTCACCTCCCATGGGCTGGACAGGCAGGACATCATCTCTACCGGGCAAATGGACTCTCTTTGTAAATATGTCCCTTTCCCTGGACCTCAGAGTTGCCTGGACATTTGTCTTGGCTCCAGCTGGTCAGAGTGAAAGAGCTAGAAGCACATCCCCTTCTCCCCAAACTTCCTGGGACAAGCCACCAGACTTTCTGGCAGAACTGCCAGAGACTCCCCGCGGAGGGTCCCCTGCGCTGAGCCTACAGCCTGACCCAGCACAAAAAGTTGGGATAGCGTAAAGGATTAAATTATTTGTAGAATTATTTATTACAATTAAGAAGTGTATGTAACTCACTCATCTTACAGATGCATGAGACAACAGCTGAGAAAATAACAAATATGTTTTATTTTAAAAGTTCGGATGAGGTTGGAAAAAAACAACAACCGGGGAGGTTAATTCATCTCTCTAGTATCTAGTTACATGAGTGCATGCAGACAGATGCTTTACACTCAGTTTTGAAACAACTAGCAAAATATCTAGTTACCCTCCAAATTCTTTCTCATGGTTTTCTTGCGGGGGGGAGTAGCAATTGTAGCATTCATTTTACAGTATGTCCATCCTGGAAGATGTCGTAAGCCAGCAATCAGCGTGTTCACAATTCTTTTATTCCACGTCCTAAAACATAAATGCTACAATCTCCATAAATCTGACAACATTAGAATCATGTACAGTACAATGAGATTAATGATTTGAAATAATATTTCTCATCCTAGCGTCCAAAGCCAGAGGGGTTCACAAATCCATTCCAGGGGATTTTATCAGTGACTTGAGAATTTTTAATTTTTTTTTTTTTATCTGTTGTCATTTGGCTGAAAGTCTAAAACAAAAAAATTATTCATGTCATAGGAAAACCTCACTTTTACGGCGATAATTTTCCATCAAAAGCTGTGTTCAGTGGAATAAAATTTCAGTTTCTGAAGTGACTGTGGCTCTTACTGAGGTCCCTGGAGTCCCCCAGGGGGGTTCTCAAATATACGTGTGGGATTTTTCCTTGGCTCTTTCTCTTATAGAAATGTAATTGGATTCTGATGCCACAGCTTGAAGAAACAACATACGTGAAGTCAACAGGCCCCTCATACAACTGACATCCTATGTACCACTTTTATTTAAAGAGAACATTTACTCACCCACACAAAGCTTATATTGGGCATTTAGTTAATTGCATGTATTTAAATGCCACTGTTTGGCACGTGTGTCTGGGGATCTGTGGTGGACTGACGCCCAGGCGCCCATGACCCCCCTTCCTGGCACTCACACCCCCTGTGTTGTACTCCTTCCCACCATGCCCTCAGATGGGGGGGGGGTCCCTGTGACTTGCTTCTAACCAATCGAATCCGGGAAAGCAGTGAAGTACACAAGATTATATAGATATGATTACGTACATGTGACTACCTGCACACAAGTGTGTACGCACAATTACGCACACACGATTACATTGCCCATGGCTGGGACACCTGGTGTAGCTAGGACGCTCACCCCTCTGCCCTGCATGTGTGCGCAGAGCCACCTGCCCCCTCCCCTGACCGTGGAGAGTACCCCCATGTCCCCTCCATTATGAAACACCTGCCTCACTCGTCGCTAGCTGCAGGGTACACTCGCCATACCCCACTGGTCCCAGGAAGCGCGATCTTCAAGAAGAGCTTGTGCGAGAATTGCGTGTAGCGTCCAGGGCAGTGTTCACGTCAACGGACCCGCTCACTGTCAGTTTAGACACACACACGCTTTACCTGAACGTGACTGTAGTCCATGAAGTTCGGAAGGTGTCAGGCCAGTGGGAACATGTGTGAAATCGGTATTGCTATCACACTTATCGTGTTCGTGCACAAATATTTTTTTCAAATAAAGCCAAGTAGGTTCAACAGATTATGACTCCTTATTTTTCTGTCAAAAAAACACCTGTTCTCGGAATCACTGGATAGAAAGTCAAGGGCTGAGTCTCAGCTGGTATAACAAGAAATTTGAACTTGACAGACGTGGATTTACCTCCTCCGAGTGGCTCCTCTGGGAAGCTGGATAGACGCTGGCGTGGACCACAGGCAAGGGCCACGGGTGCCATCCTCGGCTATGTGGTGCTGAGTCCCCAACTCTGAGCCGCCCAACCTGACTCATTCTCCTTCTTCTCTCTTTCCAGAGTATTTCTTGCAGAATGCCCAACTCGTGCACTAAATATAATATATACATATGTGTCGACCTTGCCTGTATTCATTCACCTTTCTGTCCCCTGGACCGCGTACCTCAGAGGGGTGTAATGGGCCTATGCTGAGTCCATCTCAGCTCTCGAAGGACAAGGGCCCTCGGCCACCATGGAGGCTCACTGTAAAAACAGAGCCAGATGGCTGGTCTGTCTCCCTGGCACAGCCTCAGGGACACTCTCACTCTGGAACAAAATGTCAGGGTGTCTGTGGTTCGAGTTACAGGTCTCCCGTGCTTCTGCACGTGCTGTGAGCACACAGGAAACGGAGACCCCGGAAAATGAGCCCCCGCCCAGAGGGGAGAGGTGGGGAGTACCTGAGACCGTCAAGGCCGAGCCTGAGCCACGACACGGCTCCCCAGTCCATCACAGCTGCACCCTGGCTCCTCGGGGCTGTCTCCATGCCACGCCCTCACGCCCTGGGCAGCGTGCTGCAGCGTGACACGACCCTCTGTGACAATGACACCAGAGAATGAGGGCTGTTCCCCACCTGGATGCTGTGAGCACCAGGTAAAGATGCCAGGGAGGCCGCAGGCTCTGTCCTCTGGAGACCGGAACCTCCGTGCTAAGGCCACACTCGCGCAGGACCCAGCTGCCTGGATCTGCAGGAACCCCACGCAGCGTGGGCTGCACCCACAACTCCCAGGAGCTTATTGATGGCACATTCTGATGCGGGAGGTCAGGGTTGGGGGCTGACACTCAGTCCTCCTAGAGGCATCCACTTGATGTGCCCCAAGGTCTAGAGCACATCCATCCACCTTACTCCATGCTGCACATCCAAGTCCCCAACATGACCAGACAATGCTTCAGTCCCCTTCACATTTGCCTTCTATGTATAACTAGGGACCAGCTCTCTGCCACTCGGGCCATCGGATAGGGCTCCTGCTTTCCCTTTATAAAAGACTGAAGAAGTCCTCGCAATCTGCTAACAAGGGCAGATCCAAACACATAGCAAACTTGATATCGTTTTATGCTGCCCAACTTGATAGGATGCTTTTTGAAGACTTGCTTTACTTTCTGCATGCACATTTAAAATCAGTTCCATTATCACACACACACACACACACACACACACACACACACACACACAGAGTTATATAATGCATGTTCGCTGTGAAACATTATTTAAATACCAAGAAATATGAAGCACAAATTAAGAATAATTTATAAAATCACCCCCCTCCCCTTTCCCACATGTAGACACGGTGAGGTCAGAGGATACTGACTTTGATACCTTTCTTTTTGTCTTCACATTTAATCAGGATCATGACCCCACGGGGAACCCATTTTTGATGGCCGCATAGTACTCCATGGTGATGTAATGATTCCCTTTCTACTGACCGTGTAGGTGGCTGCCTTTGGGGGGGGGGGTGAGGGAGAATGTTGTCACGAACCTCTTTTCTCCTGTGTGCGTATCAACATTCTTTACACGTTCATCAGTTCACCAAGCTGGAGCTTCTACCGTGTATTAATTAGGTCATAATGATCATTTCCTTCGGACAGCTTCCCAGGACGGGCAATGATGAGTTAAATGGTCAGGAGACGCATCTACCCTACGGCGCTCCAGGATGTTTGTGACGATCTAACCCCTCCCAATAACAGCCCGGAGAGAGCCTGGCCCAACCCCAAACCTTCGGAAACAATGAATTTTACATGTTTTTACCTTTTCAAAGATTATTTTCCAAGCAGATACGCACGCGTTCTGTCGAGGGCTGTGTCTGTCCTCCGCCCAGCTGATAGGATGCCGAAGTCACCCCCCCCGCCCCGCCCCGTGCGCTCCGAAGCGGATGGATCCTTCTGTGTCCCCACGCTGGTGCTCCTGGAAGCCAGGTCTTGAGCCAGTAATAAATGAGCGAGGGGAGGAAAAAACCCAGAATCTTGTAATTGATTATTTAGTGCAAAAGAGGAAGAAAATGATCACAGGTGGTGACGGCAGATGTGACGGCCCAGGATGCTTGGCAAAGAACGACACACGTCTGGTTCCCGGCAGGACGGCTTCTCAGATGCTGCATGTCCAAGCGAAACGTTCTTTTGTCCCTCCGTGGTGAGGAATTATGTATATATATATTTTTTTTTCTCCCACTTACTTTTCCCTCTCTCCTCTAAATACTTACATTGGTGACATCCATCACAGACGCTGTGTGACAACGAGACGTCTAAGTGAGGCTATGAAGTGCTCTCAGTCAACAAGGCCGGGCACTGACGTGTTCCCAAACAGACTCTCACTGTCATCCCTCAGAACGGAGGCACGGCCACTTGAAAGGCCGCGGCCGTGGATGTCAAGGTTGGCAAGGGACCCGGATCTCATCCTACTAGGCACCCATTCAAAAGCAACATTGCTATTCTTCTTCATTAGTGCACACGAAGGAACAACTTTCTAACTTTCTCTTTCCTTTTAAAAGCTGTCCCTGCCCTCCCTCCTGGAGTCTGCAGGACACTGGCTGAGGGTCTGACTTGATTATGAAGGCACCTCCCCCCAGTAAAGCACACACGCACACACGCACGCACACACACACACACACACATGTGCACACCCTCAGCCAGGCTCCTACACGGTCCACACCCCTCCTGAGGTCGTCTCCTTGGAGCTGGAGGTTTGGGAAGGCTTTGGCTCCAGGAAAGAAAGTCGGAAATTGCCATCAGGCCTCCAGCTCATCAAAGACAACTTCATTTGCATTTCGTCTCCACCGTGAGGAGCGCCATCTACAGCCCACCTGAGCTGAAAGGGACATCAACGCTCCACACCGGGCACAGGGACCGTTGGGCTGTTCCGGGGAGGACACCAGGCCGAGCCACTGAGGAGCAGTGAAGTGTGCACACTCGAAGTCCCCGGCAGCCCCGTCCTCGGTCATCGTGAGGATTATTCTCTCTCACCCGGAGGGCCAACGTGTGTCTCACCAACCAGACATCTTCTTCCTCAGCAACCTTCTAATGAGACAAGAAGGGTGGGGAGATGAAGCGGGATCAGCCCCTCCGGCGAAGTCAACTGTCGGAGAGAAAGGAAGTCAAAGCAATAACAAATCAGCACCCACACCCACACACAAACACACACACACAGGCGCCCACCCGCCCGCCTATGCCCTCACACCACCCCAGCAGAGAGGCAGAGCAGGGAGCCAGACGGACACCCCCTTCTCCCTCCCCCTGATTGCATAGCTCCTATGTCACCTGACTTCACACAATTCTCAGGCCTTCAAGAAGGAGTGGAAAGGGGTCCAGGGAGCCCACAGGGCTGGGGCGGCTCTGAGCCTCGTTTCATTCGAATACAGAAGAAGCCTGTTCCACTGGACCGCGCCCTGTCTCCCTGTGTGACCCAGCGTCCCCTTCCACAGGCTGCCCTGGCTCTGTCTGTCCTCGTGCTCAGTGTCCGTTGTGCTACTTAAAGCCAGCTTCCGACAAGAGCGGTCGGTCTTGCTGAGCAGGCATGATGCCGTGGGCGCAAGAATCGGCTCCCCCGAAAGACGGCTGTCTCCCGCCTGTAGCCAGAGCCAAGCGCTTCCACACGGGCGTTGCCCCTGGCCTGTGGCACCAGGGGAGCGAGGATGGACCAAAAGTGCAGTCACCCACCACCAGGGCCACCCCCACCCACGGGCAGGAGGTGAGGAACGCCCCTTTTTGTAGCCAGTGTTTCACTATGGTCATAATGCCCAAGAAACAGAAGAGAGAATGCGTGACCCGCGACTGTCCCCTCCCCCCACTTCCAATACGGCTGCGTGAGTTACAACACTTCTGAACGCAAACAGCGGAACAGACCGCAAATGCTGGCGTCAGCCCGCGTGGAGAAGAACTGCTTCAAGGAGCAGCGGTTGGAGGCGCGTCTGCCTGGTCCAGGGCTTGGCTGATGCCCCGCCGGACACCTCTCTCAGTCCTTCTCCCAGGGGTTGGCTTGATCCTCAGTTTCCCCACAGGGCCCCCGTCTGCTTGGGACCCCACCGTCAGAACACAGAACACCCTAGTCCCCACCAGTACCTCAGCCAGGGTCCCCTGAGTAATCCTGGTGGGCCCTCATGAACCTGATTGTGTCATGATCTTATCCTTCAACTCATTCCTGCGTCCGGGGAGGTCAGAAGTGCTACCCAGCTCAGCCCACAGCAAGGTCTGCCTCACCCGAACACAGGGCGGGGCAGACATAGGTTTACAGCTGTGAGGACGCAAAACACAGAGTTCATTCTTACATTACGATTTATTAGCGACTGTGTTATTTTCCATATGAACAACTAATATATATATATATATATATATATTTAGAAAAGCAAATGGACAACAAAATACTCCATAGCTCAGTGTCACTCTCAGAATTAACGTTCACAATGGCTGGTCACAATGTTTTACTACAAGCTCTCACGGGAAAGAATGGACCTGACACAGATCCAGTATGCCGAGAAGCTTTCTGTTGTCTGTCCAGGTCCCACCTGCTCTCCAGCCTTCTCCATCCATCTGCCCACGGAGCCAGGCTTAGGTTGGGTACCCTTGCTCGTTGACTTCTGGTTGGGTTCATCCGTGGGCTCGCTGGATCAAAGGCACAGAAGCAAAGGCTGGGACCCGTCTCTCTCTGCTCCCTCCCTGCCGGGTGTCGTGGGAAGGCTGGTCTCCGCCGATGGGCGCAGGTTCCGCTGGGAGGTTCTCACCATACAGCTGTCTTCTTCCAATCAAGTAACCACTCCGTTCCTCACGCATTCGGACCAAGGGTGGCCCCGTAGTCACCTCTGTGACTCCCCACGCTTTCCTCACCTTCTCTTCGTTCAGTTTCTCTCAAATTACTCCACTGGAATGTGCCATCTATTGTCTACTAGGACCCTGACAGATAAGCCCAGCTTAACCAAAATGTCTTCAAATATTTTCTAGGTATAGTTGGCTATATTACAAAGGTACCTAGTATCATGTCAACACTTAGTGTCTTATTTCTGCTGGCTGCCCTGGAAACACACACACACACACACACACACACACACACACACACACACACACGCCACCAAGCACATTGGCATTAAATTAAATGCGAGATAAAGCCAAGTGTTGACAAAGACGCAGAGCAACTGAAGCCATCAGCACACTGCTCATGGGAGTGGTAGTCAGGGCAGCCGCTCTCAGCAGAGGCCTTGGCAGGGTGTGCTGACACCCCGTGACCTGGGATGTCCACTCCGACGTAGACCCAAGAGAAGGGAGCACAGGCCCAGGAAGGACAAGAACGTCCAGAGACGCACCGCTTTGCCCTAACCCCAACCTGGGAACAACCCAAGTGCCCGTCAACAGGTCTATACATGAATGAATTGTGGGATTGAACAGAGAACAAGCTGCCGACCAGGGCACCCACAGGGCCGAGTCCCAGTCGTGATGCTGAGAAAAGGGAGCCGGGCACAAGGAGCACACACTGTGTGACTCTATTTCTGTGAGTGTCAAGGACCAGAAAAGCTAATGGATGGTGAAAGATTTCGGGACAGTGAGTCCCTCGGAGAGGGATGAATTGACTAGAAATGGAAATAAAAGAAACCTCTGGGGTCCAGAGTGCCCTATTTTTTTGATCCGAGTGTAGAAAGATGTAAAAATTCATCAGACTGAGCATTGAAGATTGGCAGGACTCTTGATACATTCTGTTGCATTTGCACGATACCACCAGAGCAAATGAAATTTCAAAATGAGACTGGAGGACTGTAATCATACTAACTGGAAGTGTTCATTGAAACTGGACATCTGAGTGCTTCTAAATATGGTTGTTTATCAGCGAGTTTATCCGAGACCGCAGTCATTCATGGCTGCCGCTTACTCACAGGGGCGGCTGAGGCAGGTAGCAGGTGAGCAAGGAGTGCCCTTTGAGAGGGTTATAATAACCTGCCCTTCCCTGGCCCCTGGCCCATAGCCATACACGAGTATAAACACAACTCCTAGGGCAGTGAGTTGAGTCACTTTGCAGCGGTGAGTGGCCATGGTGACCAGGAGGGGCCCCGGCCATCCTCTGTAACGGGAGAGTCTCGTTCCAACGTGGACACACAGACGGAGTAGAGTGGAGGTAAGTGTCGTCCTCAGCCAACTTCTCTGAAGGAGAAAGGCATTTTTTTTTTAAGTCTAGAGAAGTTTGCTCTAGATCTCTTTGGCATAACAACACTATTTTAATGAATAAAGAGGTGATCCAGGCAAAGTCCTTGTGACTTTCCCTCCCACGAAAGCACTTAAAATGCTTTCTAGCCATGGCCAGTTGGCTCAGTGGTAGAGCGTCAGCCCAGTGTGTGGAAGTCCTGGGTTCAATTCCCGACCAGGGCACACAAGAGAAGTGTTCATCTGCTTCTCCACCCCTCCCCCTCTCCTTCCTCTCTGTCTCTCTCTTCCCCTCCCACAGCCAAGGCTCCACTGGAGCAAAGTTGGCCTGGGCGCTGAGGATGGCTCCATGGCCTCTGCCTCAGGCACTAGAATGGTTCCAGTTGCAGCAGAGCAATGCCCCAGATGGGCAGAGCATCGCCCCCTGGTGGGTGTGCCGGGTGAATCCTGGTTGAGCACATGTGGGAGTCTGTCTCTCTTCCTCCTCATTTCTCACTTCGGAAAAATATAGAAAAAAAAAAACTGCTTTGCAGTGTCTGTCTGAAAAGCAAGAGATCAATATGGTCCTTGCGCTGAGTTTCCAGTTCGTCTACAGCACTGTGAAGGCCATGAAGGGTTGGAAGCTGACCGCACTCTAGCAACAGGATGCCACAGTGTCAAGTAGAACACCTTTCTGGAGGTCAGGGCACCCACGCGGCAAGTCCTTCCCCCCAGCAGACCTCCCACATCCCTCCCAGGTGAGCTCACGGATATTGTTTTGGGACGAGATAAAGCCCTCAAACACCTGTGCCCTGATGAGAATTGTGCCTTCCTCACACTCCAAGCACCACCTAGCCTGCAAGGTCACAAAAGGCCCCTGCCGGCTTCTCCACCCTCGCCTCGACCCTCTTCCCCCACCCACTCCGCCCTCTCAAGACCGCCAGGGACGTTCCTGGTCCTCCCCTGCCTCCAGGCCCCCCCTCCCCTCCTCTCCCTCTGCCTCCAGGCCCTCCCTCCCCTCCTCTCCCCTGCCTCCAGGCCCTCCCTCCCCTCCTCTCCCCTGCCTCCAGGCCCTCCCTCCCCTCCTCTCCCCTGCCTCCAGGCCCTCCCTCCCCTCCTCTCCCCTGCCTCCAGGCCCTCCCTCCCCTCCTCTCCCCTGCCTCCAGGCCCTCCCTCCCCTCCTCTCCCCTGCCTCCAGGCCCTCCCTCCCCTCCTCTCCCCTGCCTCCAGGCCCTCCCTCCCCTCCTCTCCCCTGCCTCCAGGCCCTCCCTCCCCTCCTCTCCCCTGCCTCCAGGCCCTCCCTCCCCTCCTCTCCCTCTGCCTCCAGGCCCTCCCTCCCCTCCTCTCCCCTGCCTCCAGGCCCTCCCTCCCCTCCTCTCCCCTGCCTCCAGGCCCTCCCTCCCCTCCTCTCCCTCTGCCTCCAGGCCCTCCCTCCCCTCCTCTCCCCTGCCTCCAGGCCCTCCCTCCCCTCCTCTCCCCTGCCTCCAGGCCCTCCCTCCCCTCCTCTCCCCTGCCTCCAGGCCCTCCCTCCCCTCCTCTCCCCTGCTTCCAGGCCCTCCCTCCCCTCCTCTCCCCTGCCTCCAGGCCCTCCCTCCCCTCCTCTCCCCCTGCCTCCAGGCCCTCCCTCCCCTCCTCTCCCCTGCCTCCAGGCCCTCCCTCCCCTCCTCTCCCCTGCCTCCAGGCCCTCCCTCCCCCTCCTCTCCCCTGCCTCCAGGCCCTCCCTCCCCTCCTCTCCCCTGCCTCCAGGCCCTCCCTCCCCTCCTCTCCCTCTGCGGAAGAGCGCTTCCCCTCACCCCTTGCAGTTGCCTCCTCATCGTCCGATCTCAGTCTGATTCTTTCCCCTGAGGACTCTTGTTTGAATTCCCACCCAGAGCAGGTCCGACTTGGTACTCCCTTGTTCAACACAGAGATTTTTTTCCTGGCGGAACTCATCATAATTTAGGATTGTATAATTACATACATGCTTACCTTTCTGCTCTGTCTCCTCTCTTAGAAGGGATCCATGAAGGAAGGGATGTCGTCTGTGGTTACCACCGAAGTACACCCCAGGCTGAGGACAGCACACGGCTCAGAAGCTCATGAAACAGGTGGTTATGGGTCGGAGGACATAACGCAAGAGGCAGCCAACCATGGGGCCCCATCCCTGTCCGATACCCAGCACCGAGGCGCTTGTTCAAATCATAGGCGTGAACATCAACTAGGAGAAAAGTTTTAATCCCGTCCCCCAGTGCTGCTGCGGCTGGAGAAGAGAACCCATTCGTGGCTGGCGGCAGAAGGCAGCAGGACACTTGACTCAACAACAAGTTGGCATCAGGACTTGATTCAAAATGAGCAAAACTGCTTTCACAAAGACGTACCTTTCCCTCATTCTCACCGTGAAGATTAGAAATGGCCCGAAATGCATAACAAAGAGGGAACTTTTACCTATCTAACACGTTCGACAGATGGACTAGTTCAGCTGTCCGAGAGTCTGCGTGCATTAGCACCCTAACCACCGCTGTTGATCATTGTCTCGTGTTAAATAAGACAACATCATGAACACAGCTTACTAAGCATCTCTGCTGCTGGGCACAGGAGCGGAAAAAGAATGGTGGGGGACACCCAGAATAAGCATCTTTGTGTGGAAAAAAAAAAAAACACAGGCAAATCATTTTAATTATCCCTAAGTATAATTTATACAGCAAATGAAGTTGGACAACCACACAAATTCAACAAAGGTCTCAATATCCAAAGGTATTTGACATCCATGGTTATAGACACCAACAGCTCCTCCCTGCCTGATCCCCCAGCCCTCGCTCTCACTCCTCCCCCTTTTGGGCCCTTCCCCCCCTCCTCTCCCCCACCCCACCCCCGCCATGCCCCACACCAACAGACAGAGGCCCCGCTTGGAGGGAGGCATGCACCTAAGCGAGATGACAGTCCCCTGCTCACAGGAGACCCACGTCAGACGCTGCCCAGCCTTGGAAAAGGGTAGTCTTACAGACAGACGGTCTCTTGAAGGTGCTTGGGAAGGGGGCTCTGGCTGCACCCCCAACAACCTGGGGCCCAGCGGAGGTGTGGAGCGCTAACTGTTCCCTCCCGGGCAGGGGTGCCGAATTCAGGCTGCTGCTCTGAGGCTGAGACCTTGCTTGATGACTGAAATTAGTGCATGTTTCGCTATGAACACAGCCTATTAATTGACACCATCCCCTCAAAACGGGTCAGGAGAGGACAATCGTGAAGGTTCATCTTAGACCTTCATACCAAAGGGTTCAGTGCCTCTTCAAGGTGCTTACATAAAGAGGCTTTTTACCGAGAAAGATGGACATTAAGGAACTAGAGTAAGTGTACCAGCCCCGGGCAGGAGCCAAGGACTCGTCGTTTTGCGTTGTGTGTCCTTGGTGCCCTTATAAAACCGAGCCAGGTGTATTATTATTAGCCTCACTAGGACGAGCCAAGGTTGTCGTGTGTCTTCATCCTGACAGTCCACAAAGTGAGATCAGAAAACCGACCACTCAGGTTTCCACGGGCTGCAGGGGCCACAGGAGGGAGCCGGCCCCGCGTGGACGGGTCCTCCGCATCACCGCCCCCCAGACGTGAGCCATTCCCGGGGCCGCGCATCCCGCCTGCTGGGAGCCGGGCCCTCATCACTCCGCAGCCTCTTGAAGGTTCATTTAGGCCTTGGCAGGATGGTGGGTACAGAGCAGCTGTTCACTCTGACTCTTTCTCATCATCTGACCGGCTTTTAATCCACAGCCATGCTTCCAAAATTGAAAAGGGAGCCAGGCGGGGCTCACGGAGCGCAGGGCTGGCTGGACACGTCACCGCAGGAGCCAGGATGAAGATGGATCTCCGTGGCCTCCCGCATGCACGCCTGGCGAGGCAGAGGCTCGGCTGCCAGGCACCCGCCCTGCACGCACGGGAGCAGGGCCGCCAGCCAGCGCCGGGCACCTTCCTGGGCAGGGTCCAGGGACACTCTGTCCTGACAAAAGCCAGACATCCCCTCCCTCTCTTCGAGACCTCCTTGGTTCAGTTGCGGCCGTGAACAGGCGACCTGGGAGGGTTCTTCATACCTGGGAGGCGCTGATGGGAAAGATGAGTTTCCAGCAGGGTGCCCTCCTTGAATCTGTTCTAATCGATGTTTCTTTAAAATATTTCTTAGGAGGATTTCTCTCAGGCATTCAGATGCTGCTTTTCAGTTGCTGTAAAAGACAATAAGATAAAATGTATCATCTCAGCCACTTTTAACCGTAGTACTTACTGTTTCGGTGGCAATAAGTACAGCACATTGTTGTGCAAACATCACCACCATCCATCTCAAAAATGCGTTCCCTTTTGCAAAACTGAAACTCCATACCATGAAATAGCAACTCCCCACCCCCCAGAAGCCACCGTTCTGCTCCCTGACTCTACGGGTGTGGCTGCTGCTTTGAGGACCTCCCAACAGCGGGACGGAACATGAGTTGTCCTTTTGTGACTGGCTTATGTCACTTAGCATAACGTCCTCAACATTCACCCGCTTTGTAGCATTTGTAGAGTTTCCTTCCTGGGTTCAGGCTGAAGAGCATCCCCACGGTGTGGCTAGACCTCCTGGCATACACCCACCCATCCATTGATGGGCACGTGGGCTGCTGCCATCTCTTGACTGCCGTGAACCGGGCTGCTGTGGTCGCGGTGTGCCCATACCTGCTCACGTCCTCGCTGCCGCTTCCCTCCGTACGGACCCAGGAGCGGGATGGCTCTGTCAATGGGGTAGCTCTATTTTTAATTGTTTGAGAAGCCGCCATTTTGTTTTCTGCAGAAGTTGCACCATGGCACATGCCCACCAACAGTGCCCAGAGCCCCTAATCTCCCCTCATTCTCACCAACACTTGTTAGTTATTTTGGATAGTAACCATCTTAATGGATTATGAGGCGGTACCTTATTGGGGTCAGATTTCTTTTTAAGGATCTTCCCCAAAAAGAAGAGTAGCGTATTCCTCAGTGTTCCATAGGTGAATCCCATTAGCCTAATGATACTACAACCCACACAACAACCTCCTAAGAGCCACCTTTCCTCACCTCACGTCTTGGGCCAGACAGTTGAGTGGGCATTTTAAACATGGCTGCCCCAATGCCCAAAGAGTAAGGAGGGGTGGCTTGGGGGCAGACGGAAGACTTGCCAGGATATAGTTAGGAGGTGAGTGGATTAGGGAATCAGGGAGAAGAAAAAGAGATCTCTTAATAAGCACAGGAAAAGGAGAGATGAGAGGCTTTGGAGAACTCCAGTCCTTTGGCGAGAAGCTCTGAGACTTTGATATCTCCCTGCGTGAACCTGTGGAGGGTCCCCCCTCATTAATTAGCGCCGCCTGCATGTGGAAGTCGGGGAGGGCTGCTCAGTAGTCCAGCCAAGACAGCTAACCCAGCAAGTCGTCTGGAGCAGACGCCGTCTCTGCCGAGCTGCACGCTGACAGAGGGGTCAGGGAGCATCTCCTGCTAAACAAGAACACGTCCTGTTAATGAGATGCTGCCCCGTGACAGACATTGCGTGATTAAACCAGAAGAGACCTGAACACAATAATTAAAGAGAACAGATGAAATGGGAGGTGAAGGGAGGAGTCAAAAAATAATGTAGACACCCTTCGGAAAGACAGAGAACAGGGTTACGCAAATGCCCACTCCGAACGATTTGTCCACAGCTGTCTGGGACTTGGTTTTTTCCCCCTCGCATTCTAGCTGTGAGCACCCCCCCCCCCTGCAGACAGGCTTGCACCCCTCTCTGCCACTTCTCCGCACTCTCCTGTCCCTTCTTGCATTCCTGGCAATTGGATTGACAGGTGCCTCCCTCGTGGGCCACACCAAAGGGCTGACTGCCTTTTATTCTGAGATGTAGTAGGTTTTTGAGCAGAGGAAGAACAGGACCTGAAATGAAAAGGAAAAGAACAATAAGAACAGCAGCTCACCAGACACAGAGCTTCCTGGGTGACAGGCGTCAGCTCACGGGACTCAGGTGTACACCGTGAAAGACCTTCAGACAGCCTTCTACCCAGAGGTGAGCTCCATCAGCCCTCTTGCTCACGGACACAAACATACACAGACACAGACACGTGCACACCCGTACATATCAACACATCTGTGTGTGCTGACTTTCACATGTGATATATATGTATCATCATGGCTCTTTGTGTGCCACATATAAAAATGTATTTATGTATTTACCCATATATTCATATCTAAGTATTATATATTTATATAAATTCTAGATACAGAATTAAATGAATATACGTAAATCTGTACCTAATGAGCATTATAAATATCTAGTCATGTCTATCAATGGTGTCTTTTAGGACTTGGACCCTGGGGTCAAAGCTTATCCTAACCTAGACAATATAAAACACCTCTTGTAGTCTCTTCTAGAAACTGTAATGGTTTAACGTTTTTTGGTTTAATCTTTCACCCTTATCTCTAGTTGATTTTCGAACAGTGGGTAACGAAAGGGTCCCTGAGAGATGCTGTGACTTCTCGCCTTCCCTAATTTTTTCCCCACTGGAGATGATGTTGGCTTGTGGGTTTTTCCGGATATGACTTTTACCATGTCCGGTCATTTTCTTCTATTCACAGTTTGTGAAATGGTTTTATCATGAATGACAGTGTTGACTTTTGTCAGATTCTTTTTCTACACCAGTTTGGGTGACATGTGGTCTCTTTTCCCTTCGTTCTGTTTATGTGGTATACCACACTTGTTGATTTTCAAAAGCTGGACCACCCTTGCATTCAAGGAGGAGATCCCACTTGGTCGGGGTGTAGAATCCTTTGAGAATGCTGTAGAATTTGGCTTGCCAGGGTCTTGTTGAAAATTTCCGCATCAATGGTTCCAAGAAGTATTGGTCTGTAGCTCCTTGATGGTGTCTTCGCCTGGCTTCGGTGTCAGGACAATACTGGCCTCGTAGAATGAGTTAAGGAGAGTTCCCTTCTCTTCTAATTTTTTTGGGAAACTTTGAGAAGGGCTGGAGTTAGTTCTCCTTTAAATTTAAATGTTTGGTAGAATTCACCGAGGAACTTATTCGATCCAAGATTTCTTTTTGTTGCTGAGAGATTTTTGGTTACTGGTTAAGTATCTTTACAGGTTATAGGTCTTATTCATATTTTCTGTTTCTTTATAATTCAGTCTTGCTAAGCTTTGTGTTCCTAAGCATTTGGTCCATTTCATCTGGGTAATCCAACTTTCTGGTGCACAGTTGTTCGTAGCACTCTCTTATACTCGTTTCTGTTTCTGTAGATTTGGTGGTTACAGCCCATTTTCATTGCTGATATCAGTCATTTGAGTCTCTTCTTTCTTACTCCATCCGCCTAAAGGTTTGTCAATTCCGCTGATCTTTTTATTTTTATTTTTATTTTTATTTTTTTTTTAATTTTATTTATTCATTTTTTTTTTAGAGAGGAGAGAGAGAGGGAGAGAGAGAAACAGAGAGAGAGAAGGGGGAGGAGCTGGAAGCACCAACTCCCATATGTGCCTTGACCAGGCAAGCCCAGGGTTTCGAACCGGTGACCTCAGCATTTCCAGGTCAACGCTTTATCCACTGCGCCACTACAGGTCAGGCCCGCTGATCTTTTTAAAAGATCAAGTTTTTGTCTCATTCCATTTTTTCTCTATTGTTTTTCTTTTCTACTCCTTATTTCATTTCTATCCGCCCTAATCTTTATTGCATTCTTCCTCCACCGGCTTCAAGTCCACTAAGCAACTTTCAATCATGTGATTATTTCAGGCAAATACATTTTAAGTTTCCTGCCTAAGTGCCCTGCGAATACTTTACTTTGCTGCCTTAGAATTAACACACAGCCTCATTGCCAAACTCACCTCCCTCCTGAGCTGCAGACGCTTTCTACTCTTCCCTTACAGACGCAAACCTAAGCGCTCCACCGGGTCCAGCTTGTACCTCATGACTTCCTTCGAAGGACATGTGCAAAGCGAGCGAAGCACCTGGCACATTCCTTCTCTGTCCCCCTCACTCAGGTGCACAGGTGCCGCCAGATTCTCCCCGGGACCCCCATGCTCTGGCACATCCCTTCTCCGTCCCCCTCACTCAGGTGCACAGGTGCCGCCAGATTCTCCCCGGGACCCCCATGCTCTGGCACATCCCTTCTCCGTCCCCCTCACTCAGGTGCACAGGTGCCGCCAGATTCTCCCCGGGACCCCCATGCTCTGGCACATCCCTTCTCCGTCCCCCTCACTCAGGTGCACAGGTGCCGCCAGGTTCTCCCCGGGACCCCCATGCTCTGGCACATCCCTTCTCCGTCCCCCTCACTCAGGTGCACAGGTGCCGCCAGGTTCTCCCCGGGACCCCCATGCTCCTGACTGTTGCCCCAAGGTAGGCAGCCTTGCCGCCGCCAATGAGACTCCGGGTGCCAACTTTGTTCATTCCACAAAGTGATGTTCGGTGCCATGCGACCGGCAAACACCCGTGTGTGATGCAGAGACCGTGCCTGACCTCCCCCAGGTCTGGGCTTGCCTTCAGGGGTGCGTGCCTTGATCAGAAGGGTGCAGGGGTGCGGACTGTCTCAGCTCTCGGCATTGTCCCAAAGTCACGCCGAGTGTCCCGGAGTGAAAACAGCACTTGGTCTGGCTCAACATCCACTCCGTTCCCCTGAGGACAGAAGAAGTAGAACGAGTCCAGAGGGGCAGCTTTCTCAGCCCCGAGCATGTTCCCCCCCCCACCTCAGGGGCCTGAGGTTCTGTAATAGACACGGGTGTCTACAGCACAGGCCTTCTTCTGGGCACCCACATCAGGTGGGGGGCGCTGGGGGCGGGGCAGACGACAAGTGAGACCACTGGTTTATTTCTACACGTCAACATTTCAGCTGCGGTGTCTGCCCCAGCCCGTCCCCTGCAGGATGAGCCCCTGGACTGGGGAGTTTGGGGGTGGGCGGAGGGCAGGGAGTCCTGCTCTGTGCCGATTGGCTGCTAAGCGCCCCTCCTGTCCCGACACCTGTAAGGGCCGCAGTATGAATGGTCGTGATGTGGTAACTCGGGGGCTCCGGGAAGGCTGACACTTGGTAGCACAAAAGTGTGTCTAATTTATGATGCAACCACTTCAGTTGGATGGCGGTTGTTGCCTGAATGGCAGGCTGCATTTGCATACCTGATATTTACAACCAGCAGATTAAAAAAAAAAGAAAAATAAGTAAGTAAAACAACTCCTCTGAGGTTGGGACTGCAGGCGCGTCTCTGAATAAATCACTGGGCAGGGAGGAGAAGGACGACTCAGCAAGAGTGTCAAGGCTCGTATTAGAAATAATGACTTCGGAAATATCAAAGCATGCCATACAGAGAGATGACCCCTCCAACTGGACACAGGAGGCCCTGGTCCTCCCCCTGTGTGAAGGCGGAAGGGGACCTCCCTAATTTCACCGTCCTCGGGGGAATGATGACTGGACAGGGAGGGGGGTGGCCTGCAAAGGCACTGCGGGAAGAACACATCAGATGGCAGCCTCGAGGTCTGCCTCATCCAACAGTGCCCCCCCCAGGCGCACAAGGAGGGGCGTTCTGCAGATGTACATGGCATCTGCTGGCCTGGCTCTTCTGGATGGCCCTGGAATGACTTCAGGGGGGTCAGGCATGGGGAAGACTTATAGTCCTGGAAGCAAGACAATGGAATATTTGGTCCTAGATGCCAGTGACATCAACAGCACCTCCTCCCAGGGTCTCCATCCCCAAACTCGAGCTCAGGAAGCAGCTGGTCTTAGAAATGATCACCCACATGTGCTTTTCATGGGAGAGTGGGCCCACGCCCACCCTCAGTCCAAACACACACACACACACACACACACACACACACACACACACACACACACAGAGGGAGTGAGGCACTGCGGCATCCTGAACAACAAGGATCTCCCCCATCCGGAACGGTCTCTGCCTTTAAGGATGAGTCTCTGGGGCTCTGCCTGCCCTGACATGCTGGGACTAGCGGTCAGATTTGGGGCTTGAGTGGCTAACCTCAGTGCCTGGCCTCAGACCCTCCTAGCAGACAAGGAGGAGATGGTTTAAGAGTGTTGCCAGCCCCTCGCAGCGCCTCACTGTGTAAGTCCAGACTCTCCAGCGTAGGTTCAAACCCTACGGAAACCTTTGGTTACAACGGGATAAGACATGACCCCGGGGAAAGGACAACCACGCTGTATACATTCACTAAGAGGCCTGTGGAGTCCCACGTCAGCTCTTAGGGCACAGGGTGCGTCGGCTTCCTGTACCGACTTCCTGTCTGTGGATTAAGACCATCTCTAGCCTTATTATACAACGGTGCCCAAAAAAGGTAATAAATCAAGGGGGTGACCAGGGACAAAGAAAATCAAAATACAGTCTAGACCAGGGGTCCCCAAACTATGGCCCGCGGGCCGCATGCGGCCCCCTGAGGCCATTTATCCAGCCCCCACTGCACTTCCGGAAGGGGCACCTCTTTCGTGGGTGGTCAGTGTACTGTATGTGGAGTACTGTTTGTGGCGGCACCACAAAGCGCAGCGTCGCTCACGTACAGTACTACTTCTGGTGACGCGGGACACGCATCATGGCTCCTGAAGCGCATCATATCACTTGTTACGGCTAGCAGTGACAAATATGGAACCGGACATTGACCATCTCATTACCCAAAAGCAGGCCAATAGTTCCCATTGAAATACTGGTCAGTTTGTTGATTTAAATTTACTTGTTCTTTATTTTAAATATTGTATTTGTTCCCGTTTTGTTTTTTTTACTTTAAAATAAGATAGGTGCAGTGTGCATAGGGATTTGTTCATAGTTTTTTTTATAGTCCGGCCTTCCAATGATCTGAGGGACAGTGAACTGGCCCCCTGTGTAAAAAGTTCGGGGACCCCTGCTCTAGACAATCCACATGGTCTTAGAACACTGGATATGAGCTCTCCCCATCATGCCTGTGGAAATGGTTTCTTTCCACGGGTTTCTAGAATGTGTCTGGTCCATCCCATCGCCTCCGTTCTTGGGGTCAGTGTTCTCCTTTGAGCCTCTCTTTAAGGCAGTTGCCCCCCCCGAGTAGAGGACCTTTGCACAATGGAAACAGGGTAGGTGCTAGACTTATTGGGGTGTCTCGTTTTAACTTCATAAAACCTGTAAATGTCTAACCACTGTACATCTGAAACGAATGTAAAATAACTTTGAATTAAAAACTGTCGTGCCTGACCTGTGGTGGCACAGTGGATAAAGCGTCGACCTGGAAATGCTGAGGTCACCAGTTCGAAACCCTGGGCTTGCCTGGTCAAGGCACATATGGGAGTTGATGCTTCCAGCTCCTCCCCCCTGTCTCTCTCTTCTCTCTCTCTCCCTCTCTCTCTCCTCTCTAAAATGAATAAATAAAATTTTTAAAAAATTAAAAAAAAAAAACCTGTCGTTAAAAAATAAAGTGAAAAGGCCAAAAAAAAAAAAAAGGAACAGAAGGAAAGAAACAAGAAAATTGATATATATTTTTCTTTAAAAAGTGGAACACTCAAAAAGAAAAATTAAAGCGGAAACCATCCCCTGGTACTTTGCAAGCGAGGTGAGTTCACTGTTCACACGTATCAAACCCTCTCATCAAAGTCACCTCCATATTCTCCAGTCCCCTGGCCCTGCACACAGTCCTCTCCCCTACAAGAAAGAGAGAATACAGGAACTGGCATCAAATCCACTTGGAAAATACCTATTAAAAATACACTAAAAACAAAAAACTCACATTAGAAATAAAGCCAGATTATTTCAAGTTTTTTCCAGGCTAGGAAATTCACCCTTGAGGTTCCATTTATTTTTTCTTTCAAGCACTTTCGAGATGTTAGCTCCCTGGGACCACTGGAGTTCTGCTATAAAACGTCACGTGTGAGAAAGGCTGCTCCCAGCAGGGGCTGAGGAGACCCCTGCCAACGTGGCAGCTCACAGAGAAGGTGACCCCAGAGCGCTCACAGCGCGGCGGGGACCACAGTTCAGTCATGGGTCCACTTCATTGCCCCTCTGTGTTCCACGAGCGTTTGCTCAAAAATACTTCCACGGTGTGGTCTCCTCGGGTTGACAAGCAGAGCTGACATTCTGCATTTTATGTAGCAGACAGAGAATGGCAAACCATCCTTTGAAACAGAGATGTGAGCACAAGCTGTGAGTCCTCGACGTGAATAGGAACAGATGCTTTGGAGCCAGAAGTAACATCCCAGAGCGCCCTGCACCGCGTGGGACCATCTCAGCACGGTGCCCACGGAGGAGGGCAGGGCAGAGTCCTCGCGTGGAGGAACCCTGAGGGGAGGAGACCAGTCTCCTGGCCACACGAGTCATGATGGCCACCGGCTTCGAGGTGAGGAAGAACAGGACGGAGGCCCAGTGTAGAACTCCCCACACTGCCTTTATAACTAGACTGTGAGGATTTTGTTCAAAGGTATAGATAACAGTGGTCGCTCTGCACTTTGCTTTTTTGTTTGTTTGTTTCTTTCTTTGTTTCTTTGTTTGTTTTCCAAACCACTTTTAACCATCAGTGCCAAAACTCCCCAAGTAGCAGGATGCCCAGGCCAGGAGAGCAGGGGACACCGACGTGGGGGCTCTTCTCCCCACCCATCCACCGACTGTGCCCACAGAGATGCCACATGCCTCCCTGGGTCTGTGAGCAGACGGGGCCACAGACACAGCACTCAAAGCCCAGGCGGCCCCGGCTGCCTCCGGTGCCCCAAAGCGACAACATCCGCATCTTTCGTGTGGCTCTGCGGGTCTGCGCCCACGAGGGCGTTTTAAGCAGGCGTTCTCCTTTGGCAGAAACAGGATACTTAATTCTCTTTTTAACCATCTGCTTCGAGCCAGAGGCAGGCAGGTCTCCAAGAACCCCGCCAGCGAAAGGTTCCTGAAAACAAGGCGGCAGGCCTTCCACACCCACATCTCTCCATTCCCCCCGTCATCCTTCCCTGGGGTTTTCTGTCACCGCTGACCCACAGGAAACGGGGACGTGGTCGGAGCCGATGGGACACCCCAAACGCTCATCTGTCACCCCGAGGAAAGTGACAGAGCGGCGACAGCGAAGGGGACACCCGTCATCTTCTGATTGGCCATCTGTAAAAGTCCAGGGATAAATTCATTTAGGGAAAAAAAAAAGGTGTCCTTCCTCTAATGAGTGGACAACATCGAATATTCAAGCTGAGGGCACAGCGGTCCTGAGAAGCGCAGGATGGATGGAGCTGCCCCTCCCTGCCCGGGGCCTGGACCCCAGGCGGTGCTCGGCACGCATCTCCAGCCCCCGGTCGGCTGGCTGGCGGCATGCTGCTCTTCATTTGTTACAACATAAAAGTCCCCTTAATATCTCCTCTCATTCCACACCACGGGCTCTTAACGGCACCTTCAGGAACAACCTGTCCACCCAGGTATGTTTTCAGCTTTCCCGGCATCTTCTGCAATTTCGTGAAGTTGGAAATGAGCTCTCGAGGTGCTGGGAAGACGTGACAGACCGCTGATTTCTGAGCCCATGGGTGTCACCCCTCCGCCCTCTGGCCCTGCTGGTCCCTCCTGATGCCGGACAGGGCTCAGTTTCCAAGACAGGGCCGGGTTCCGGACCACACCTTCTCGCCTGGCACGCACTGACTGACCTGGGATCCTGTATGGCCCATGAAATGCAAACATTTTGGGCTCCTGGACTGTGAGTTTTCCGAGTCCCGGGTCCTTTGAAGAATTGCATCCTATCCGAAAGTACCACGCTGCACTCATCCTGGGGGGGGGGGGGCAACCTAAAATTAAACCAGCATTCCTAGCAGCTGTGTTTGGTCCTTTTTTTATAGATACCCTACAAAGAGCTTGTTTGGTTTTACTTTTTCTTTTTTTTTTTTTTTTTTTAGCCTATTTTGCTTAAGGTAACGAAAACGCTGGGGTTCTCTTGGGATTCCGACGCTAAGTGGTTTCACAACATCGCCGCAGACTCTGTGAGCGCCTTGTCAGCCAGTTTGTCTGGGGCGCTTAAAGAGAGTCGCCAATGATGCGCTTTGACATCCGTCACCCTGAGAGGAGCCAGCACCCACTTATCTCCCGCTCGGTAATTTTCCGTAAGTGCCGGGCTCAGGGCTGCCTTCCAGGTCACGGGCAGGCAGCCCCTCCCCCACCCCTGCCATGGTCAGCGAAGCCTTGCTCCGTCCAGGCACTTCACATGCATGGCGTCTGGCTCCCATTCTGACAAAGAATGTCACCAGAGCTAAGTGGCCTGTTGGATCCACAGATCAATCTTTCCCATCAAAGGCTCCCACCTCCTGCGGCCCCTCCCACCGGCCTTTCAGGGGCCTGGCTGTCCATGTGACCACCAGCTGTCTCCCATCCAGGGGCCTTGATCCGGGACACCCGCGCTGAAGGCTCCCTGCTGTCTGGCCCTTGCAGCAGAAGCAGATCGGGGCATGGCATCCTCCGGGAAGTGAGAGAAGGAGGAAGGAGAACAGGACCCAGCAATGAGACCAAGTAGGACCCTGAATCATGGCTCCTGCCATTCAAAAGACACCAATTACAAAAGAAAGGAAAAGGAAAAAAAGGAAGGAAGGAAGGAAGGAAGGAAGGAAGGAAGGAAGGAAGGAAGGAAGGAAGGAAGGAAGGAAGGAAGGAAGGAAGAATGACTCATTCTTTCCTACAGAAATGCCGCCAGGAGCTGGGTTGTAACAAGAAAGAAAATAATCAAATAGTAAGTTAAAACAAGAAGAAAGAGAGAAAGAAAGAAAGAAAGAAAGAAAGAAAGAAAGAAAGAAAGAAAGAAAGAAAGAAAGAAAGAAAGAAAGAAAGAGCCTGGCCTGTGGTGGCGCAGTGGATAACACATCGACCTGGAAATGCTGAGGTCACCGGTTCGAAACCCTGGGCTTGCCTAGTCAAGGCACATATGGGAGTTGATGCTTCCAGCTCCTCCCCCCTTCTCTCTCTCTGTCTCTCTCTCTCTCCTCTCTAAAAATGAATAAAGAAAAAAAAAAAAAGAAAGAAAGAAAGAAAGAAAGAAAAGAAAGAAAGAGTCACGATGAACCAAATAGCATAGAAATGGCATGGTTTTCTTCCCCTCCACCAGATCCACCCAAGAACTTGCTGGACCTGCTATTGAAAGGGGAAGAAAAGAAAGAAGAAAAGAAAAATAAACAAACAGGAAAAGAAGGACAGACCGCAGCGATGGAGCCACACATAAAGCACACCAGATCACACGCTCGTAAAACACATCAGAATAAATCTGTCACACACTGTATTTACTTCTTTGTCCCTCTTCTGCCGGCTGGCGGGGCCGTAAATCTCCCATGGAGGAGGAAGGTGGCGAACGCAGGTAACATATCCTGAGATTTCGGACATAAATATGGAGTTCTGGTGGAAGACAGGCAGCCTATTGCGCGTCCGCTCCTTTGATAAGTTAATACGCCATCATAGCATAAGGCACAGGCGAACTTGACATTTGAATCATTTATGGCTTGGGGGAGAAATGGCAGCAGCCTTATTTTTTTTTTTTTCCCCTGGAAAAGAACCCACACGTCTTTATAAGCAGGGAGAGTGTCATTGTCGGCGCTTGGGAGCTTTTCCATTTCAGCCATAAACCATGTGTTTGGGAGCCAGGCCATTTCCGTCCAGGAGTTATTACTCGAGAGTTCCAACCAGGGAGCACCCACCTGCGTTCCCGTGTGGGGCGCAGCCATGGGCCTCAACGTCCATGGCCCTGAGCAGATTTCAGCTCGGTACAGTCATTGGAAAGCTCAATGTCACAAGCACTGTAAAAAAAAAATCCCTTCTCTGGGGGGACGGTCTTGGCAGGGCAGGGAAGCCACGGATGTCCTGGAAGGTGTCTTCCATTTGAACAGCTGTGCTCAGAACATGACCCTCTGTGCAACGGTGGCTTCCAACGTCTCCCATCCATCGGGTTCATTCCGGCCATAAACAATTAAAACACGCCCCGGCTCTAAACTGGGTATGTGAGATGGGGCCCAATGTACAATGTCGCCACATCCACCATCTTTAACCTTGACCTACATTGGTCATTTCCAACTCCACACCCACCACCCCAGCCGTATCCACACACACACACACACACACACACACACACACACACACACACATACACACACCATTTATGGAGCACTTGGTCTGAGCCCGGTCCAGGGACCCAGTTCTCAGGAGCATGTTGCTTCTCTGCATAGCCTCTAGCTAGAATGTCTAGCACAGGGGTCGGAACCTTTTTGGCTGAGAGAGCCATGAAAGCCACATATTTTAAAATGTAATTCCATGAGAGCCATACAATGACCCGTGTACGTTACGCATTATCCAATAAAAATTTGGTGTTGTCCCAGAGGACAGCTGTGATTGGCTCCAGCCACCCGCAACCATGAACATGGGTGGTAGGAAATGAACGGATTGTAATACATGAGAATGTTTTATATTTTTAACATTATTATTTTTTTATTAAAGATTTGTCTGTGAACCAGATGCAGCCATCAAAACAGCCACATCTGGCTCGCGAGCCATGGTTACTGACCCCTGGTCTAGCAGCTCAGCACCACCAGTTCGCTGGTTGAATGTATCAAGGGCCAGAGGGCAAGGGAGACGGAGAGGCTGGGGGGTGAGGGTCGGATGTGGCAGGAGCCAGATCCTCTTGCCCTTGAACTGTTTTCCCTCCGGCAGAATTCGGCCTGGCCCCAGGGTTTCTGGACACCCAAGGCCAAGCCCTCTGCTGCTTTACACACCAAGGAAGTGAATGTGAGAAAAAAAACCAAAGTGGGGCTCACCAAGACCTTCCACCATGAGGCTCCCCCGGAAACTGTTTCTCCTACACCCTTTGCTTTGGATCACTGCTTCTCTAGGAGCAGAAGGCTTCCATCATTCTCCTCCTCATCCCCCCGGTGGCTGTCCTCCTCAGTCACCTGATCTGTCCCCACCACGTCCAGGAACCTCACTGCCCACCACGTCCGGATGCGGTCTCCCAGTCTGTGGACTTTTCTCTGGCAGGTGCCCGGGGAAGCCAATCTCCCCTGCCTGCTTTCCTCCCTCGGAGGCGCACCCTGAGGTGCACCAGTGCCTCCGTGTCGTCCGTGATTCTGATGGAAGACCAGACTCCGCCGTGGGGTTTTCCGAGTCCAGGACACCCTGCCCAGCCCCCACCCATCCTGGGTTTCCTTCTCACTGCATCGCCTCCCCGTGTCCTCTCCTGGGCACCCCTGCTTCCCGCTTCTCTGGACCAGCACCTGCTGCTTCTTCTTTTTTTAGAGAGACAGACAGACAGACAGGAAGGGAGGGAGATGAGAAGCATCCATTCCTCATTGTGGCATCTTGGTTGTTCATTGATTGCTTTCTCATATGTGCCTTGACTGGGGTGGGGGAGAGGGGGCTACAGCCAAACCAAGCCAGCAAAGACAAGTGAACAATGACTACGTGTTTTGTGTTATTTTCCTATCTTATTTTTAAGATATGAGAAAGTATAATCAAAAACAAAACTTTTTAAAAAAAATTATGAATCAGCCGAATACTTACAATCATAAATATTAATAAAATTATTTTAAAGTACTACTGAATACAATTAAATGAGAGATTAGAGGAACAGAATGTTGTGACTTAGGAAATTGTGGTCAAGAAAATAAGGGAAGGAGTTCGTAAGAAGTAATTGATTATAATTTTCTAAAATAATTTTGACAAGAAAATTCTGATTTAAAAAAAAAAAAACACCCATTGCAAAAACATTCTTTTAAAACGTGGGCGAAAAATGGTCATCTCAAATCAGCATTAAACATTATCATTAGCAGTAAAATGCCAGAGTTGGTCTCATAAACATGAGGAACCAAATTCTCATGCTCATTATTAACCTTATTAATTGTCGTTGCTTGTGGAAGCCCCAGTCGTGCCCACACAATAAACAGGGGTGGGGGGGAGAGTCAGGCATCTAACTATTAGAAAGGTATGATAAACAAGTATCATTATATAGATGATAATTCCTTACAAAATGAAAGAGGATCCATTAGAAGATATATCATGATTAACTAAACAGTTTAATAAGTTATCTGGATTCTATATAAACATATTAAAGATAAAATTAAACTTACGTACTCTTCCCCCCACAAAAGTTATAGGTAAAATTTTCTTACCCTCTTTTTCCTTCGTGGATAGAGGAGGGATAAACAGTGACAGAAGGCGACTCGACTTGGGGTGGTGAGCACACAGTATAGTATACAGATTGTGTAGTATAGAATTGTACACCTGAAACCTGTATCATTCTATTAACCCATACCACCCCAATACATTCATAAAAAATAAAACTGAAAAATATTTTTTGAAGGTATCATGACTTCTACTTCCAGCCCTGATGGAATGTAACAAGGACTCGCCTTATCCTCATCCAGAAACAACCCCCCCCAAGAAAAAATTTTTTTAACCAAGCTAACTAAATGGAAATACTTATTTCCATGTCATTGGCCATCAGGCAGTCAAGGACAACGACCTGTGAGGGGCAGGAAATAGCTGCTCCAGCTCTCCACCTTGGGAGACCCCCGGGGCAGGCAGGGAGTGGACAGCGAGGGGGAGGCCTGGCAGGCCCCCTGCCCTGCGTGGAGGAAGCCGAGCGTCCGGGAAACTAGGACAGTCAACTCCTGGGGTCGCAGCGCCGGAGGGGAGAGAGCTGTGTGGAGAAAGGGGTCAGCCGTGTGACTGAGGCTGGAGGAGGAGTCCGCAGAGCAGATGCCGGGGAGGGGGACCCAGCCATCAATCACCAGGGCCTGAAAAAGGCAGTGAACGAGGCCCGAGGGACCCAGGTGCTGCTAGTCTTACAGAGGTGCGCAACCGATGCCGCAATCAATTCTAGAACATTCTCACCACTGCCAAAAGAAACCCTGTACCTTTAACCACCATCCCCACCCCTGCTCTCCAAATAAACTATTGGCTGAAATACTTTTTTTTTATTTCTTTTTTATTTTTGTAACAGGGACAGAGAGAGACAGAGAGAGGGACAGATAGGGACAGACAGACAGGAAGACGAGAGATGAGAAGCATCAATTCTTCTTTGCGACACCTTAGTTGTTCATTGGTTGCTTTCTCATATGTGCCTTGACCAGAGAGCTACAGCAGAGCGAGGGACTCCTTGCTCAAGCCGGAGACCTTGGGCTAAAGCTGGTGAGCCTTGCTCAAACCAGATGAGCCTGCGCTCAAGCTGGCGACCTCGGGGTCTCGAACCTGGGTCCTCCACATCCCGATCCAATGCTCTATCCACTGCACCACAGCCGGGTCAAACTTGGCTGAAATTCTTGTACATGAAATGGGGGAGCTGCTGGGACTGAGGGGCAAGGGGGATGCCCTCAGTTCTACCCATGTACCTTCCCCTCAACCCCAGCAATCACAAACCCTCCAAGGAGCCTCACAACTCCATAGGAGGTGATTTGAAAATGACTGGTGATGTCTAAGTCTGTTTTCCTTCTCTACAATGCAACAGCAGAATGAACATAAAGGAAATTTTATTTTTAGGACCCTGGCAACCAAAGGGACTTCTGAGTTGGCTTGCCTTGTGTCATCCTCAGGGGCCTGACATAAACAGACGTAGGACAGGTAACGCGGGCCTTCCAAAGCGGGCCCCACCGTGTCAAGATGATTCATCTCTGGGAAGCCAAGAATATCGTGGATGCATCCAAAGCCTCTGAACCTTGCAACATCTCAAACAAAGGAACACGCCGTGGAAAATCTAGAGGGTGGAGCTATAGGATCCCCAGGCAAGAAGAAGGGCAGGGATCCCAAAATCTAAAAAATAAATAAAATAGGAAGGCGGCCAAGGGCAGAGGAGAAGTTCCAATGTCCAGACAGATGGAGCTTCAAAGACCTAACATTGATTCAAAGGAAAAAAGTAAGGGGATTCTAGACGGTGGAGTTATAGGATCCCCACGCATGAAGGCCAGTCGAAATCCCAAAGTCTGAAAAATAAATAAAAACGGAAGGCGGCCAAGGAAACATTCCCATGTCCAGAGAAAGCTTCAAAGACCTAACGCTGATTCAAAGAAAAAGTGAGCTCCTCGGAAGCTCGGCGGGGCCAGCCCTGGGTCAGACACCTCCCCCTGCTCCGTCTTCAAAGTCCTCTCCTCCGTTTGCTGGCAGGCTGTTCTGCAAAGCCAGCAGCACGCCGTCCTGCAGGAGATGGGCACGGGGTGAAGCAATCTGCTTCCCATCCCTGGGCTCAGCAGGGGACGGAGGCCAGGGCTGCCTTCGGAGAAGGCATTGAGCGTGAGTGACACCCCCGAAGTGGAAATTACTCCCCATCTCACATAAGATGGCAAAGGGTCTTCAAGGGAGAGCTCGGGAAGCTAAGGACGGCCCGCGACAGAATGAATGCAGGTTGCTGTGCGTGTTCGTTTCAGTAACGATGACACTGAAAAGAACAGATCCCTCCGCTTGCCCAGGGATCGGATGTTTCTCTTCCGCACGTTTCAGAAACTTGGAGTGATTATTCTCACTCCCCTGAGCCCCAGTCCCAAGGTCTTAACTTCACTAACAAATTATACTTGTTAGTTACTTACATTCGATACAAAAATTTAAAAAAAATAAACAAACCCTTGGCCCTGAAGGAAAGGCAATCATGGGGAAAGCAGGATTGATTCATAAAACAGAAGGCATCCACGCCAGAGACGGACGGAGAGGGATGAGGTCGGTGGTGTTGAGTCAGGTGGAGGGGCGTTCTTGTGGCTGCTGTCTCCCAGGTTCTGGGAGCCCGGTGCTTCTAGAAGGAGGGACAGAGGGCCCCGCCCCAGACGCCTGGCCTCGCCGCCCTGCACCACGTGCTGGCTGAAATCACAGGACCTGACAACTTGATTGGGGCCTCCCCGTGCGTGGCTGGAATCTCTCTGTGCTGGCTGCCTTGCAGGGGCCTCTGCGAAGCTGTCAGGATCCACAGTGCATGAAGCAGTGGTGGCCATTCCTGAGGCAGGATGTTTTCTCGTTCTGTGCAGCTCTGATTCAAGCTGCCCGCTTTCTGGAAGCTTCCTCCCATCCTGTCTCTTGCTGGCTGGTATCTGCTGTGTCTCAGTCACACCTACTTGCTCCTCTGTCACGGGCCTGTTGAAAGGTGCGTTCTCTTGTGCGCACATTCCCTGAACACCCCGCTAACGAGCCCCGCTCCCCGGGTAGGCCGAGTGGGGAGGGACGCGTTCATTTTGACCGCCCATTTCTACCCAGGGTTTTACAAAATCTACAAGTCATTTCATTCCGGGATGTGAAGCCTACTCGCACTCCTGAATGAAATGTTTCCAATAAATATAAATATATCCTCCTCCTGATTTCTTGAAAACAAATGAAGTCATCCCAGGGTACGCATGAGGATCACGGCGGTGCCAAGCCCCTTCTCCGCCGGTCGGGAGAAAAGCCTGTCTCGAGAACACTGAACAGCTCTCCTGAAGACGTCTGCCTTTGGCTGGGGGAGAGAAGAGGATGTCATCTAGTTACGCCCCACGCCTGTTTCTTCACTGACAACTAGTGTTCCGTGGCAACTTTCCAGGTTGTATCCATGGGCTTTTTGATCTATAAACTCAGAAGACATGTTTCAGGATCGTGAGACGTCTCCGGGCTGGGGAAGAATGTGTGATCACACATCCCTCTCGCCATCTGCCCGTCAGGGGGTGTTCTCTACACCTGAAACCACTTACCTCTTGTCCACACCCCTCCTCTGTAGCGGGCTTAGCCAGTCGTCCCTGTCACGACTCAGCACCCGGACGGCTGGCTCTCCAGCGCTGGTTCCCCCAGGCTCTGGGACCGCACACGACCGTGCCGCCTCCATCTCAGGGTACTCACAGCTGTCCCCCGCCGACTACCGTTTCACAGGGTCACCTGGGCTGAAGCTTCGGTTCAAAGCCTCTCAAAGTCTTCCAGACCGACGCCCGTGAGCTGAGGTCGCTCATCGCCTTCATCCACAATTAGCACGCCAAATTCCCGCTTCCAACACCACCGGTAACCATCGACGCCGTTTCCACGCAAGTCTCCCGAATCCTCTGACTTGGCGGCAGCTGTGTCGACTTGAAACAATCCTGGGGCTGAGCTGGAGCCGACCAGTAGACTCCCCCGACGGGAGTGAGACATCTCTGTTCCCTGCGACGGAATCAGGTCTGGTGTGGAAATGCGTGTCGAAGCAAAATTATCCCAGGACATAACCATGACAAGAAACCATGCAATTTCCTGAACTTATGATGGGCACTTTGGGAAATAAATAAGAGGCCTGAGAGAGTGAATATCTCCCCCCAAAATGCTTTATTCCAACATTGGGAAGTATGTCATCTGGTGGCCCACGCTGCCCTACTGCCCTACGGAAACAGCTCCTCATCCCAAGCCTCCCTCCGTATGCAAATATTTGCTTTCATGAGTGAAGGTGCTCTCTCGACAAACATGTTACACGTCACAAGGCTGGGACTTCCTAAACCCACTCACTTTAAAAAAAGAGAGAGAGAGAGAGAAATGGCAGCTCTCCTATGAGCACCTTACATGATAAAAATAACACGTGGCTCTGTCACCATTCTGGTCAGGGAGCCATCGCCGCGGTTGGATCAACAAGAAGATGCCACCTTTCTCTTTTAGCCAAGATGCCTCTTCTGTCACTTGTCCCGTCTTTCTGTACAGTGAGTGGATACCATCAGCGAAATACCAGGAAATGAGGAAAACGAGCAAGGTAAATGGGAGGAAAGATGAAAAATTATTCATTAAAAAATAAATCATTAGGGACAAAGAGAGAGCTGGCCCAACGACACAGAGGTGGTGGGGCACCGTGCCAATCCGTCGGGACGGGCATGGTCAGGAGAAGCAAAATGAAGACCCTCACCATCATTTGTGCAAAAATGACTTAACATCGGAGATGCTCAAAAGGACTCCCGCGACCTTTTTTCTTTTTCCTGAACAAAAAGATGCCACTTTTCCAGAAGAAAGAAGAACAGGCCTGCGTTGAAATGATGCTCGTAATCGCTTCCCTAAGCAGGCTTCCATAAATCACCTGCCGCAGGTGCAGCGGACCCCCTGAAGCCGGTGAATGTATGATATTATGGGAGCCACAGGCTGCTCCTCCCCTCCCTCAGGCGCGTTAAATATAGTCCGTTATCAGCCGGCCGCAGAGGCTCCAAATCGGAGGTCCCAGAAGTTGGAGACCGGGCTCTGCGCAGAGAGCAGGATCCAAGCTCTGACATTCCTTGAGAAGTCTGACTCCGGCTCTTCTGACTTCGTAAGGCTGCCAACACGAGATGGAAACCTCTCGGGAACACGCCTTCTCACAAAAATGTACAAGGAGCTTTGCTGCGCGGCCAGCAGCTGGCCGTGGTGTGCCAGCCACCCCTCTCCCGGATCTGATTTCACGCAGCCTTCTGGCTCGCCCCGTATGGTTCCTGGCGGGCGCCCAGGAGCCCAAGAGGCAATAAAGCACCGTCTGCTCCCAGGACGGCTCCTGGCCAGCCTCCTTCCCAGAGAAGGAAGACTAAAAGCCAGGAGAAAGGCTGGACTGCGTGCTATTGCCGCTCTCCATAGGAGGGACACGGTGGGGACATCTTCAGAGGGGTGCCAGTGCCGTGCTTGTTCCAGGTGTCCCAGGCGCCACGGTGACAGGGACTTTCTGCGCTGCCCTGGCCCTGACCGACTTGAGAAGGCAGAAATGATGGTGGAGGCAGCCACTCCAGATAAAAGCTGAGTTTGCCAGCTCTGATCCTAAAGCAATGTTGTAATAAGTCACGTCCGGTCCGTCATCGGGTCAACGGTAGCCAAGAAACGGTTTTGCCGGCTGTAGTCTGACAGCTGTGTTTCTCCTGGTTCTCGTCTTTCCCTTACCCGTCCCTGTTTTAGTCTGGGATCCCGTTACGTCATTTCCATGCCATGGCAGGAAGGGGAGAAATGCCGAGGCCTGCACACCTGCAAGAACTTGGTCTGGCTCACCTGCTGTCACCGATTCGGTTTCTGCCCCAGGTATGTCCTGCGGGAGAGTGTGCGGTAAATGTCCTCCACGGGAGGAGTCTGAGTGAGCGGGCCATGTGACACTGAGTCTGGCAGAGGGAGAGCACCGTGTTCCGCCTCCTCCTGACAACACAACTACAACTGCAACTCTAACGCGTCAACTCCTTAATTATTCTCTCTGCTGATGACAATGAGCGGCGGTGTAGCTGCAGATTACGGAGAGGTACGGGCCAAGTGCTCATTGTCTGACTTCCAGTTTACCTACCCACCGGCAGGACCCACGGAGATCCAGCAGGGGACGACCACTCCAACACCAGGGTCCTGGCCGGCCCCATCCGTGTGACAGGTGGACAAAGACCTCACTGTAGACCAGGTAGATTAGGCCAAGGAGAGGCATGAGGACATGTTGCTCGGTATTTGGTCTTTTGAAGGCACTTGGGGTAGGACAGCCAGATAAAATATCGGTTATCTGGTTAAATTGGAATTCCACATAAACATGAATTGTTTCCAGTATAAGTATATCCCCCCAAAATGGGTGGGATATACTTATACTAAAAACAACTCTTTTTTGTTTATCTAAAATCAAATTTAACTAGGCATGTTGTGCGCTTTTTTCTTTCCTAACTCTGGCAGTGCTTCACTTGAGGTGTCTGTTACTAATAAGGCAGCTGAGTTCATTCATGCCCAGACAGTTCAGCGGCATCAGAAGCCAGGGCAGGCCCCCGAGGACCGGGCAGAGCCAGGAGGTGTGTAGCAAGAGTCCACCTCCCAGCCTCCCTTGCTCACACGGGCTCCCAGGACCGACATGACTTGAGAGAACAGCTTTCTCAGGGAGGTAAGCCAGCGTCCAGCAGCTTGAGAAGGCAAATAGGTCCAATTAGAAAAAAACACATCAGGCACTAAATGATGTCCATTGAAAGTGGAGGGTGAGACCCCCTGCCTTTTCAGAGTGGCCAGAGGGACATCGGTGTCTGGTGACAGAAAGACAGGGACAGACAGAGGTAGAGACACAGTCCCCGCCCGCACGCTGGGGAGGTGTGACACCAGCCTTCCTCTCTGTGATCTATGGCTTCGGTGGAGCAGAGAAGGTCTGTCCACATGGGTGTTGGACCACCAGCCCCATACTGTCCACCCTGGGGGCTTTCTAAACTCTCTACCACAATCACGATTTGAATATAAGAAATGCAGTGTCGCTGTGGGTGTTCTGAGAACGTCGGGAATGGATAAAAAAAGAAAGAAAAAGGAAAAGAAAAGTAGCCCATGTTCCCAAGATTAGCAGGGAACCACTGTCTTCGTTTCCTTCCATCACTGATTGAGGCGCCCGAGCCGTTCTTACCACGTTGCTGTGATAAAGCGTAACTGTGTAGCCTACTTTTATCATTCACTGTATCATGACCATTATGGCATACTCTTAGATTCTGGGGGCATGGATTAAGTGACAGCTTAATTCAATTGCTTTTAATGGACTGCCATTTATTTAACGTCTTTTCCCCTCACGGGGTGTTAATGCGATTTCCCGTGTTTCTCTCTTACAGAGGGGACCCCTCCTTGGAAGGGCAGGGCTTTGTGATTCTCTAACTGCTTACATGGAACACATACCTGGAAGCGGGACCCAGGTGCTGGTCACAGGATAGGAATGACATGGCAGGTTTAATCCATTCTGTCAACGTCTCCTCCGGAGTCTCTCACATACCATATATGAGAATTGCTCTCCTGTCATCTTGCCAACACTGGGCATGCCCTCTTTCAAAAATCATTACTCCCTGGATCTGCCCAAAAAATGTCTCTTCTTACTTAAAATGGCATTCCCTTCATTCCTCATGGGATGAGCACATCTTCAAATGTTTATTGAGCATTTGTAGCTCTTATTAAATGAGTGCTTTTTCGTGTTTTCAGGAATTTTTTTTTTCAAAACTTTTACTGAACGGTAAGAGTTCTTTATGTCTTAATGGTGATAATCCTTCATTTCACGATGTGCTACGCATGTTCCCATTTGTCTGGTAAGATCGGTTAGGCTATAATTGGATGCTGAGAATTTAACAATTTTCAAGAGACAGATAGTCATCATTTTCCTGGACATTTCTTCCTGGTTTTTCCTTCCACCTGGAAACCAGACAAGTATGCAGCCCTTTTATCCTGAACTCTTTACTCCACTCAAACAAATTTTCATCTAGCGGTGACAAAGGGATTCTTTTCCAAATAATTAACCTGCTATTTCAACATTATTATTTTTTAATATATTTATTGGTTTTAGAGAAAGAGGAAGGAAGGAGGGAGAGGGAAAGAGAGGGAGAGAAACACTGATTTGGTGTTCCACTTATTTATGCATCATTGGTTCTTCTATGTAACCTGACTGGGGATAGAACCCACAACCTTGGTGTATCAGGAGATGCTCTAACCCAACTGAGATACCCGGCCAGGGCCTCAACATCATTTACTAAATAATCCAAACTTTGCCCTGTGTACTTCAAATGCCACTGTGCGTGGGCACAGTGGAGTTCCACACCCCACCTGGAACCATGCATGCTATATAGAATGCATCCTAACCACGCTCCTGTTCTGTTCTCCATTAGCCTCCGTATTTTGACTGTCCTTCAAGAATAAGTGACTCAGTCTTACCCTTGAATTTTGATAGGAATTGCCCCCCCAAAAAGCCCAAGTCAAACTGGGGAAATGTGGCCTCTATTCAGAACCTAGGTCTGCGTCTCGGTCGACGGGAGACTTCTCTGACATCTCTCAAACCCTGCGTTCCTTTCTTCCTGGGGCCCTTTGGATGTCGCCCCGGGTCCTTCCCTGGGATTTTAGCATGTCCTATTGATCTTGGGGGATGGAAATCTTCCGTCTCCCTGCTTGCCAGCTCGTCATTAGTGGCATATAGGAACGTTATTGATCCATGTGTGCGACCACCCCGAGAATCTGTCAACTCGTTTCTTTAAAATATTCTCTCAGGGTGTTTAGACATACAATCAGACCTCATGCAGGTTTGGGCTTATTCCTTTCGAAAAGCTAAGCTTCTTAATTCCGCCTCCTGTCTCACCGCACTGGTTAGAACTTCCCGGGCTGTGTTCATCGTCGTGGGGTAGCAGCTTCCCCGCCCCGTTCCAGACTTTGAAGAACCTTGTAAAGGGTCCTCATTAAGTGTGATGTCGTTGCTGATATCACGTCGTTTCTCTGTTGTCAAGGACTCCTTCTCCTCTTCCTGGCTTATTAAGTTTTCATTAGAAATTGATGTTGAATTTTATCCACCGTCCTCTGAGAATGTATTCAAGTGTTTCCTCTTTTAATCAACCGCTGTAATATATTTTATTAATAGATTTCTGCATATTAAAATTATGATGGCATTTCTGGAAGAGGCCTAGATGTTCTAGGAAACTGTTGTTTTCCAGTTGGCTATCTATTATTTAGGACGTTTTGTTCTTTGATTCGAGGACCGTGGCCTGCATCCCACCGGGCATCTGCCCCGCCCACTGGCCCTGCCTCACCAGCCCGGCCAGATGAGGCTGAAAGTTGCTCAGCCTGTTCAGATTTGAGATCCAAGGCTCAGCCCCCTCTGTAAAACGCACAGGGAAGTATCACCCTCCCTGTCTTGGCCACGTGTCATCGGGCGGAGGAATTATTTGTGCTTACGAGATGAAAATCCCTCATTCCCAAACTCCAAGGAACCCTGAAATGACTCTAACAAGAATGACCAATAATGAAATAAAGAAAGAGGAAACGACAAAGAGATTTGTTTTAAAACACCACGAAGCTGTCATCATTAAACCATAAGCAACTTTTGAAATTTCCCTCCAAGGTTATATTAGCCTGCAGAAGTTTTCTCCTTTTTTCATCAGAGGCGAAGATTTATATTTTCCTGGGAAGGAGGGGGGGGGGGGGGGATCTTCCATTCATTGAGTGGGAAACTGAGATAAACAGGATTTCTTTGTAGGTTTTTACTAGCCTTTCGTTCATCATAGAATCTTCTTTTTATTTGTTCCCTCAGTCATGTCACTAATTCTCCATTTGTATATAATCGTATCTCTCTCTTTTTTTCCCTAAATCAAATTTGCCAATAATTAATCTATTTTAAAGTGTATCTGCTCATTTTTAAAGTTTTTGAATGTCTCGACCTCATTGTTTCTCTGTTTTAACTCATGAATTTCTGTTTCATAATATTTATTATTTTCTTTTTAAAAAAATATTTCTTGAACTTAATATCCCAGAGTTTTAAAAAATATTAAATTGAATGGTTGTTTTTTATCTTACAACAAACATACGTAATATGATGCCTCTGATCTTAAATTAACTTTGGACTTTATCCTTTAATTTTTAAAATACATTCGTGTTTTTTAAGTGTTCTAAAATTATAGACTTGGTTTCTCTCTTTATTTTTTTATATTAGTCACTGGGAGAGAATTATTTGATTTATTAAGTGGATTGCAATTTGTGTTACACGTGTGATACCAAACTTTATGACACTTTTGCAGCTACAGATGTGGTCTGAACAGTTTGTTCCTTAAGAGGATTCATACATTTTTCTTTGTGAGTTAGACGGTCTTAGTCACCCACTCAAACAAATATAGCATGAGCGTTGTTCCCCTTCTTTGCTTAGTACAAAGTTCATTGACCTTATTCAATCCCGAATAAGCTCTATTTATTATATATGATTCTGTTCTTCATCTCTTTGTTTATTTTTGCCCTCTTGTCCAGCGCTGACTGTTGCTTATTGAAATCACTCACCACATTGTCTTGTCAGTTTCTCCTTGTATTTTTAATTTACTTTATGTATTCTAATAATTGGATTTTTACACATAAGGGTTCATTATTCATTCTTCAGGGTGAATTTTACCTTTTATCAATACAAAAAAAAATGCATTTGAAATTGTTGAAACCCAGGTTTGATGTGAAGATCATCACCGTGTTTCGTTTTTATTTGTATTTATCTGGCACGCCTTTGTCCGGCCCTCGCTCTTCAGTTGCTCTGCATATATTTAGATGTGCTTCCAGCCAGTAGGTGTTAATTTGGTTCTGTTCTTCAATCTAGTCTGAAAGTCTCTCATTTGGGGAGTTTGGCTAACCCATATTATCTCTGAAATTATTTGTTATGCCTTATTTTTTTTTAAATATTATATGGTTTCTTCTTTTTATTCATTTTTTGCTAAAAAGATATTTTTCTTAGCTCTTTTTTTTCCTTTAGTAATTTGGAAAGGTGAGTCCTGCTTTTATTCCACCAGTGGTCCCTTTTACATTACCTTTTCTTAAAAAGTCATATTCTTCTCCAGTTACCATTCCCACGGAAATCTTATCCAATATCTCTTCCCCAAACACAGCAGAGATTCAACACATTTACTCTTTCCCTTTTTATCAGATTGGCCAGTTTTTGCTGTTATCTAAAATCTTAAATCGCATAATCGCTACTAAATTATTTGCCTGTTATGAGTTATCCTGGTAATTATTTTTCGTACCGGGTTGTTTGCTTTGTAATCGTACGAGCAGCAGTTATCCCACTCCACACCTTTCACTGAGCGTGCCGCTGTTCTGTCGCGCTCTGGTTTCTCCGTCCTTCCGACGCTCGGGGCCGCGTCCTCGAGGGCTGTTTGCAGGAAGGGCACAGGAGCCGTGCGTGTCCTGGGTTCCTTGCTGAGCTGAGAATGTCCTTTTCTGTAGCCAATTCAAACCAACATACCTGTCCCGAGAGCCTTGTTAGGTCCAGGGGAGGGAGAGGAGAGCACAAGACAGCACGGCCTTTGCTGTCCTTTTGTTCCGGAGCTTCCCAGCTGACCAGACGTCACCTAAAGATGACTCAGCAGGTGGAGCACACTTGGGTCAGGTATTTTTCTGTGACCCTCTGCAAACCTTGATACATTGTTATCTTTATTGTTGCAGAAAAGTCTACCAGCCCTCCAGTGTATCCCAACATACAATTTATGATGGGAGATGGTGGAGTATTGAAACTGACTTTTTCTTTCTTTCTTCCTTTTTAAGGTAAATTATTCAGGTAAAGGACTAACAAAATTAAGAAAACCATTCGAAATCTTCAGCAGATCTCTGGATGTTTCAGTACCAGTGAGATGGATTTGGACTTTCTATAGGCTAACAGGCTCGTGGTGTAGGCTAATTTTTATTTCTTTGTGAGTAAATTGTTTTCTGCCCAGGTGTGTATTAACCTTTTACCTTGAAATTCAAGTTCCATTCCTTGTGCCGGGTCCTCATGAGCCCTTCTGGTTCCTGGGTGATTCTGGGGGCTTCTCTCTGCTCCTCAGGAGTTCCCAGTGTATACATCGTATGGCTCACCTTCCGAGGTCTCCTCTGGCCTCCTTATCACTCTATTGATTTATCTACCCTTTCTCTCTGGGCGTCCCTGAATCCTCACGTTCACCGTCTACCTCACTGAATCCATTTCCGTAACTAGGCATGACATAAAACCTTAAATTCAGCAATTCTTTATCTGTAAGGTAGCCTTCAAAAATGCCCATTCTGATTTCATAGGTGCAACGGTCACCGAAAGTTTTATAAAAAACAGAAACTGGTAAAATTTCTGGAATTGTCAACGCCTCGCCATTACTCCATTTCACGGAAGGACATTTTCTCAGAACCTCCAGTTTTCTGGTCCTGAGTCACAATCTTTGTTTATCCTTATGGAAGATAAGGTTTTTACCTATTTTTTTTTCACTTGTTGTGGTTTCTGTCAAACAAATAATTCAGGCACAGGGGAGAGAACACGGAGAAAGGTAAGTGTTGTCTGAACTTGCGTGGTGACATTCCGTAGCCAGCAGGGACAGGAAGCAGAGCTGGGGGCCTCCCATGTGGGAGCTATCCTAACTTTGCTTGGGACCAGCCTTCCAGAAGCAGCACCCCTGTGGCAGCCTCCAGATATGCCCTCCTGCCACATGAGATTCCTTGGTCCCCAGCCCAACCACCTCCCTGCTAGCAAACACTAGTGCCGTTCGGTTGGGGGTCTAATCTAGATGGCTCTCACATGAACAGTCCTATGGGCAGATGTGGGTCAGGCCTGCCCCTCATTCCATGTGGCCCCACGTGCAGAAAACGTAGGCAAAACGTCTTGACTTTTCAGGCCTGGAGATTCTGCTGTGGTCTCCAGCTCCGACTCTGGGTCTTCCCCACTCTCACATTTCTCTAGATCATTCCGTGGGTAGTAAGGACAGGCAGAGATGCACCATCACTAGACCAGAGACGTCAGTGTCCCAGCCCGCCTGGGGAGGAGAAGCAGGGCCAGGGAGGGGCCTTGCTGCCCGCTGCGCACTGCCCACGCCTCCCCACCCCTATCCCTCCCCGCTGGCCATGAGGAAAGACTTGAGTCCAGGGAGCAGCCTCAGCGGCTCTTCCTAAATGACCCTGGCCAGCAGACATCTGAGGAGCAGAGCCCCGCCCAGCCTGGCCCCTGTTTCCACAGGGACAGAGCCCACAAAGGAAGAGACACCCTCCCCTGGCTCTCTGGCAACACCTTCCGGTGAGAAGCAGGATTCTAGCACCCAATGTGGCCCCCCTAGACCCCATGCTCTGGGAGGAGCCAGGAGGCAACCTTGGTCCGGAATCAACGCCTCTCCTGCCCCCCTTTCCTGGAGGGGGGGACAGTCCCTCTCATGAGGATACACCTGTATTGCTGCCCCTGCCTGATTCCAGGAGCACCAGAGAGCACAGGCATGCCCTTCCCACATCTCAGAGAAAAGAAAATCTCCTCCCAACGCTCAACAACAGCCCGGGACCAAGAAGGTAAATATGTACTATCCCCCTCATCCTTTTCTAAATTTTCCCCCCTTTAAAAAAACAAAACAACACCCAGAACCACTGTTTTACGTTGCTGACAGGAAGGCCCAGCATAGGAACCCCATACGGCGGTAACGGTAACGGGAGGTGGCCAGGGCGGCCGCATCCTTTATCTGGCTCCATATCGATTGGCTCTAATGAGCACCAGTGCAGCTGCGGCTAATGGTGGTACCGCTGGTGTTAAGGGCAGATTCGGGAGAAGATTATCAACCCAAGGGGCTTAACAGTTGCTGGCCGGCCTAGAGCCCTCAGGGCACTGATGCACTTGAGAGGTCACGGAATCAAATGCAGGAAGAGCCGGTGCCTGCCGCCGCCGGAAGGAAGAAGGCAGCAGCAGGAGCGGGTTTTCTTTCTCTCTTTCTTTTTTTTTTTTTTCCTCCTTCCAACAGAGACTTACAGGCATCAACAAAACCGTGGCCTTCTGCGAGTCATTAGTCCCTGACCCTTCGCCAAATAAGAAGACTCCTACTGCAGCCGTGGCGTCCTAATTATGACTCATCAGACGGCAGCAATCCTGCCCAATTAGTGGGGCTTACACAAGAGGCATTGGATGTCATCAGGGGCTGCGCTGGTGTGAACCAGGAGGGACAGGCACCCGCCCAACACGCGCCCCCGTGCCACCCCGGGGCCTCTCCTTACCTGGGGGAGGTGGGGTGTGGGGGGCGTGGGGGAGGCTGACATTGGATATGATTTACTTGATAGTTAATTCACTGGGTTGCCTACAACCCCCCTCCGAGATCTGAGAAAGGCCCAATGAGTGGCCAGGAGAGGTGTCGAGGTCAGTGATCTTTGAGGGACGGCTAACCAGGCAGATCCTATGGAGTGCTTGCAGGCAAATGTGAGCCCAGAGAGGGAGCCACAGGTATTTAAAAAGAAAAAAAAGAAAGTGACTGGCAAACACCTTCAGGGTCCTGCCATGCTGTGCATCCACAGCTTAAATAGCATAATGGAGTCATTGCAATTGGGGTGAGAGCCCAGACCTGGCCAAAAGGAAGGGGGCATTGACACTGGAATAGAAGGGAGACAGGAAGGGAAGGGTAGAGGGAGGGAAAGGGAATGGGAGGGAAGGAGGCCAGATAGAAGGGCCCTGGTTAGGGAGGGGGCAGGGAGTTACAGCGGGTTCCCTTTGCTTTGCCAACATGCCCAAACCTCTATTTATTTTAATGCTGTAAATAAGCAATTTAAATATTACCCCAGCTCTATAATCAGTAACGTGGAAACTCGATGCCCTGCGGTCATCACAAATTATTTATCAGGGTTCTTAAAATTCTAAGGCAGCATCATGGTAACCGAGAGGTTTCCGTCGGTTCAGATCATTAAACATAGGGGGTGTGGGTCTGCTGTTCTCTGTTAAATTCTACACATACCACCAATGACCACGTTTTTCTTTGTCACTTCCTCTATAGCCAAGGGAAGGTCTTTACAAGCGGTTAGCCCAATGAAAAGGTACAGACCCCCAAAGCCCATCCTGGATGTTTCCAACTCCTCTTCCCACATCTGCCGGAGGGAGAAACAGGAGCCAGCTGGGAGACCAAGGCTGATGGCCTGAGCAAGCCCCCGAGGGGGTGAGCCCTGGAGTGTGCCCATTAAAAATGAGGGTTCCACGCAGCAATACTGCCAAGGATTTCTGCTTCCCATCTCCCTTTCCCACTGTCTGGCTTTAGTAACGTCCATGAGCCGCTGTCCCAGGAATCCAAGGGCACTCACTTTTACTGCTGGGGTATAAATCATAGTCCTGGCTGAGACCACAATCACTAGGAATGGTGTGCGTTCCTATGAATGTATTTTTCTTTACTCCTCAACAACACCATCGTAGATATCACTAAAATAAAAGTCCTCTTTCTAGCTCCATGTTAGAAGTAATGGAAGGTCCAATAACATATAAGGGCAAATAGCATCAGCTGGCATGTCTGCGGTTAGAGACCCAGCAAAAGGCAGAGGCCAGGCTGTGGGTGCTCAGAGGAGGCATCCTGAGTGTCGGATGATCAGAGAAGAAAGTCCTCGCGGAACACATGGGCCGGAGCAAGGCAAGCCTTGGAGATGGCTCTGGGTGGGAAAGGCTCCGAGAGGTGACCCAGAGCAAAGATGCAGATGGGAGTCTGTAAGGAGGACCTTAGACAGACAGACAGTGCTGGGTGCTCCCAAACATCCTCGCAAAGTTGATATACCTATAGCATTAGGCAGACCAATATATGGAGAGAAAATTTTACGGGCAACATCTTTATTAGGTGTGCTTTTCTTTATTTCTACGTGTTCTACAATGACCATACATTATTCTCAGAATCAGAGTGTAAATTCACACCAAAAAACCTGCACAAACTGTGAATGGACCATGTCCAGCTGAGCAGAAGCTGCCCTATGGGCAGACGTTACTTCGTCTCGAACCATGTGCTGGGAGGCCCCCGGGGCCACGGAGGGCCCGTCATGGCAGTGGAGTCACAGTTTGGAATCACATGTTGAACACCACGAGGCTCAGTAGAGGACGCAGTCTATCCTACACTGCAGAGCTGGAGACATTGTTGGTCGTGAAAGAATGCAGAAATGCAAGAGCTGCTCCAGCTGGGAGGAGGCCAAAGCCCCAGCAAGATGGGACTCCTGCATCCTACTTTCCAAACTGGATCAGGGAAGCCCCAGCCTGGACATGCCAGACACTGGTCCACAACACAGGGCAGTCTGCATCAGTGCCACCAGGCACAGCTGGGCCCAGTCCACCCCAAGCATGGTCCAAGAGTTTCCAGGGAGATGCCCAAGGGAGTGGGGTGAACAGCCCAAGAGTGAGGGCCCCAGCCTGCACACAACGTGAATGCACATCGTAATAAAAGGTGTCCCGTCTCAACTGGGAATAACGGGTCTAGTATCACAGAGGCCGGCAGTTCCCCATTGCCAACCCTGCTGGGTGTGGTGGTGGCAACCTTCGCTTAGGACTCCCCATTCACGTGAGCCCCAAACCCTATTCAAACGCTGTCTTGCAACTGTTGGGACCAAGCAGGCTTGGTTCTCTTGATGGCAAGGTGAGCTTTTATATATTTTCTCTCTATTCTTACCCTCCAACGGCTGTCTGGCCCATGGAAGATGCTACAGAATTGGGGATTGAGTAAACATAAAACTAACATCATTAAGGACCTCTTCTATGTACATTAACTCATTTAATCTTATTATAACAATAATATAAAAGAAGCATACTTTTACATGAGATTACTTGGGCTCTTTGGGTGTGCAGAGCTGGTCCACAGGGAGTTCAGGTTGCAACGAGCCAGGTGAGTGTGGGATGCAAAGAAGAAGGCTTTTGGACTGGGTCCCAGGAAGGGCTGTCCCGGAACCAGTAGGTCCTTCCTTATTATGGGTGCACTGATGCTTAGAACCCTTAACTAAATTCATGATCTTTTTTTCCCCTCCATTATGCTGAAAATAAAGCCAGAGAACAGCCCAGACAAGAAATAACTTTTGTGAACCGTTTGCGTACTTGCCGAAGAAAATCAATGGTTTGCAAAGAATTTTTGTGATACTCCACTATCCCTGTCCATCAGGTTAAGTACACGTGGGAAGGCTGAGACCACATGAGCAGACAGGCAAGAAGCACGATTGAGGCAAAAGGTGCTGGCCCCTCAGTGTGAAGGATGGGCGGTCCCATTCAGAACAGGGACCAGCGGGTCGGGAGAGCCGGGCAGAGAAATGGAAGGGGCGACTCCTCCCGGACAGGGCACCTCTCCACGTTCCTCTCTAGGAGAGGATTGCAAAGATGGACGCAACCTTGGGACCTAGAATCCTATTTCCCCCGTTGTCTTTCTTGAAAAAGTCGGTGAAAAGTCACACGCTTTGGGCCACAACAGAAACGTTGAAAGATAAATTTTTAACACATCGCGAAATCCTTGTGGTGGGAGCTGTTGCGTGTCCCCACGGTGGTGGCAACCACACAAACCCACGTCGTTGCACAGAACGGTGCCTGCAGATATGTGCAGGGGAAGCCGGCGAAGTCCAAACCTTTGTGGTGGGTTGTGCCAGGGTGGGTACTCTGTTGTGATTCAGTCCTGCAGCCTAGCGGGATGCCACCATTGCAGGAACTATGTGCAGGGCACACGGGATCTCTGCACTGCTCCTTACAATTACCTCTAAATAAAACACCATGTTTCAGCCCTGGCCGGTTGGCTAAGTGGTTGAGCATTGGCCTGGCATGCGGAAGTCCTGGGTTTGATTCCCGGCCAGGGCACACAGGAGAAGCGCCCATCTGCTTCTCCACCCCTCCCCCTCTCCTTCCTCTCTGTCTCTCTCTTCCCCTCCCACAGCCAAGGCTCCATTGGAGCAAAGTTGGCCCGGGCGCTGGGGATGGCTCAATGGCCTCTGCTTCAGGTGCTAGAATGGCTCTGGTTGCAACAGAGCAACGCCCCATATGGGCAAAGCATCGCCCCCTGGTGGGCATGCCAGGTGGATCCCGGTTGGGCGCATGCGGGAGTCTGTCTGACTGCCTCCCCGTTTCCAACTTCAGAAAAATACAAAAAAACAAAAACACCATGTTTCTAAGAAACCAGCCATCATTCCAGGTTAAGAAACCATCGTGAGGGGTGACTAGTTGGCTGTGTTTGGTACCCACGACATTTGCAACTTGACAGCCAAAGGGTTGTTCCACTGTTCTCTGTGCTTTGCTTCCTGTTGGCATCTTTCCAGACCTTTCCTCCCAGGGGCACGGCTCAGTGATGAGATTTGGTTTCTCTGCCAAGCCGGCCGGGAGGACACACCAAGTTCGAAATGGCCCAGTCTCTCTCAGTTTCAGAGCAGCTGCCACATGCAAAGTGAGTCATGGTGGAGAGGAACAGACTTCTGCATGTCAGGGGGCTTTTGCTTCTCAAGAGTGAGGATCCCAGGAGGACAAGAAAGTGGTTCTGGTTTTGCTTTTCATCTTAGAAGCATGACCAGCTTCAGCACACCTTTTTGGGTCACCATCTTTTTTTGATTCTGCCCACATCGTTTTCCTTCCACAGTAAAGTCCTCCTCTGGGCTGCGCTTGTCCTCCACAGCCTGTGACAGAGGACACCATGTCCGGAAGTGGGGATAAAGCAGACACAGGCATAGAAACACTCGGGAACTCTGCCTGTGTCCACACTCCTATCATCCGTGGGGAGCGGATGCCACACACAAATCCTGCTTTGCAAATCCTGCACATCGGAGGTGAATGCCACACGACCAGAACTCATGGGTGCACGAGCCCCGTGACAACTGTGGCTAGGGGGTACAGCAGCCCTTTAGAGTGTGAGGATGTCGCCCACTAAATGTCTCCTTCAGGTAGCCTGCCTCCAAGTCTCCATCCCTTTATCATTCCCACGATGACGTTTAAACATCTTTTGTTTATCTTGCCGTCTTCAGGGTCGCCATCCGCCACTGATGTTTCTGGAATGAGTCTGACCCTATCGGTTCAGTCTGAGCCCTTCCTCTGGGCAATAAAGAAGCACTAATGGCATTCTTCCCCCAACAAGAAAGGCATGGCGGAGACCCCCTGGCTCAGACAAGAAAGCACAGTTCGGTATATGAGCATGGACCGTGAATAGCCTGTCTAGGAATACGCCGACAGAAACTAAGTAGGAGCCACTGCCTTATTGCATTGTGGCCACCAGGACTCTGCCCAGAAATCACAGAAGCACAGTCCAAACTAGCTCAAGCAAGAAAGCGTCCATGGCCTGAATACCTTGGAAACTCCAGGGGCAGAGTCAGGGTCCACTCCCTGACGAGACACGGGAGCCCAAGATTCAGTCACACCAGGACCTGGTGACCAGGTCAACAGCTCCATCCTCCCAGGTGCATCCCTCTGCTGGCTGTGGCCTCTGGCAGATGTCCCCTGTGGCTTCACACTTTGGTCCTTAGGGTTTGTGATTCCAGGGAGAGCCAGCCTCCTGGACCAGAAACCCATTCCGGGGCTTCCCAGGCTGGAGACAGGATGTGGTAGTGGTGGGGGTGGGGTCCCCAGCTTGACCTCAGAATCTGAGCAGGCTCATTCTTAAGAGAAAAGGACACTGAGCAGACAAGAAAATATAAGTCTAATAAGCACGTGTTAAGCGACGATGGTTGGTCAAATGTGGGCTTCCTTCTGTCCCTGGGTCAGAGGCAATTCTACTTTTCAACTTAAAACCCCACAGTTTTGCAACTGGGGTTCAGATTGCATAGGGGAGGGGAATACAATAAGAGAGGATTTAATTTGCAAAACTGTTGTAAAAGAAAGGAAACAGTTGGCCGAGACCCCCAAGTGACCGGCTTGGAGCTTCCAAGTGCCGTTTCCACAGGTGATGGTGGCTGCCTTAGTTTTTGAACTCCCCCCTCGTCGTCCGTGACAATGGACAAGCAATTTGTGGCATCAAATCACGACTGCAGTTATTGGGGGAGGGGAGGGGCGGAATATATATATATATATATATATTTTTTTTTTTTTTTTTTTGCTCATTTTAGTCATAAAAGAGGAAGCCGAGCAAAACACGGGCGTGAGTATCCCGCCACGGTGTTGGGACGCTCCGTGTTTACCCGGAGACCGAGCGTGGGAGGGGCGTGCCCTTAGAGACCGCCGACGAAGGAACGCTGTCTCCTGTTTGCCTAGAACCCCATTTGCTCTGGAAAACGAAGGCTTCAGAGGAACCAACCAATCCGCAGTTTGAAAAGCGGTCCTGCTCAAATCACTCCAAGAGACTGCGGGGCCGGCCTCTCCGTAGAAGTTCCGTATCTTCCGGACCATGAAACTCCCTCTTATAGGAAGAATGCTCTACCAAGTGCGGCTCGCTTTAAGGTTCGAACTTTCACAGCTCCCCTGAAATCTTGAGGTTTCTTAGTCACAGAAAGAATTAGAAGAAGCTGGGGAAGAGGGAAGATGGGGGGGGCAAGCAGGTGGGAAGTTACCAGGGTGTCCCCGCCCCCCTCCTCTCCTGCTCAGGTGGGTTTTATTCTCCGAGCTGTGCTCCTCTTTGAGTCCAAGATCGGGATTTCTGGAAGCCTCTGGGCTCGTATCATCCCAGGTCCATAACTAGAAATATAGAAAATATTTCCTCTGCCTCCCTCAGCTCTGATTAGATGTGGATTACATTTTTCCACGTGATGGCATCCAGAGCAAGCACGTGACTAGTAGGCGGGGCTCTTCGATGGCCTCAGCCTTGGTCCCACCCCACCCCTCATGACAGCGCATTGTGGGACAGAGAGGCAGGGGTGGTTGGCAGAACTGATTTTTAGATCCAGGAATGTGAGCCAGGCCTCCCTGTGAGATCAGCCCCCTCCAAGTCTGGTCCAGAAGCAGGGAGGTCTGCAGCCCTCTGATACAGGCCCAGGCCAAGATGTGTCTCACTAGCATACACATCCGCATGCTGCCTCCTTTACTGATACAGTCTTGACATAAAAAAATTTAAAAAAATCAGTTGGACCAAAGAGTGTTCAATGACGTACTTGGTTCCACGTGTTTGAGTAACACCTAAGAAGGCGCTCTGACAGATCTCGAACACACAAAGGTGAATGAAAACTCACAAGCTGATCTTCACCATCTGGTAAGAGAGACAGGCGCAGACCAGACGCAACGGCGGCACCGTGATGACCTGACCGATGAGCCTTAGGTCACAGTCCTAACAGCAACCCCCAGAGTCAAGGGTCAATGTTCTCTTTCCAAAGGAAACATTCAGTGGGACCTTGTACAGAGCAAGTGCCCTCCAGGCTGCACGTCCTCGGGCCATCCCCGCCAGGGCCCCAAGGGAGATGCACCAGAGACTCAGGACGGATGCTGGCCCTGTGGCTTCGGCCACTACCACCACCACCCCCACCGCGGGGGTCCTCGCCGAGACTTCGTGCCAGCATCCCCACGCCCGCTGTGGATTCGAACGGGCCTCTGCTGCCACGGCGTGGGGGGTCTCACCTTGAACTCTCCTCTGCTTCCACATATGAAACCGCCCGTGGACCATTCCAGAGCCGTGCGGTGCCAGAGAATTCCCTTGGTAATCACAACGACAGAAAGAGCGCGCCCACGCTGTGCAGCCCAGCTGCCCTTATGCCCCTACACTCTCTGCAGCCACCATCAGGGAGGCCAGCGGTCCACGTCCAGAGTCGCGTTGAAGAGGAGAGCTGGAGGGGCGCGGCTTGCTCAGAAAAGGAAAGGCATGCCTTCTCCTTCGCCTGCTGCCGGGCGTCTGTGCCGACCCTGTGGGGAGCCCTGTCTGCCCACCGGCAACGAGGCAGGTGTCAGAGGGCTGGCCCTGGCCGCAGACCCACCCACGTTCCATCTCCTGACTCTCCATTTCTGCAGAGCGCTTCATTGTTATGACATTTCTGGCAAATTCACATTAACCCAACGTTGTGCTGGTCACAGAAAATGTCGTCTTCTCCGGCCACGGTTCTAAGCATTCGTCTCCCGACTCTCTGGTTCCAGGACCGAGTCATCTCCTCTGTGGGGAGGCCACTGGGCCGCTGCTGTCCCCAGCCTTCTCCCTCTCTGGTCTCTCCCAGGGTCCTTATGTTTCCTCAGGTGGTCGCCTGGTGGGCTCCAAAGGCTTGGCACCCCTCCTTCCCTGTCCCTGTCACAATAAGGGCCTTGGTCACACCCCACCATGCCAACAGCTGGACCCTACCTGCTCTGGTGCAACTTGCAAGACCCATACCTGCCCCAGCCTTCCTCGGGGCCTTTGTAACAGTGATGGCCGGTTCCAAATTTCTGTACCTTGTTTATTTAGCATCTTCTAATGAGAGGCAGAGAGAGAAAGGGAAAGAGAGACAGACAGAGAGAAGAAAAGATCACAATGAACCAAACAGAACTCGAAGGCCTGCCAGGAGTTACTCCAACCTCCCCCCCTTCCAGCATCTGGATGCTGCCGGGCTTTCTCTCTTGGGCAGGGGGCCGTTGTCTGGTGCGAAACAGAACCCATAAGTAAAGCATCAGCAGCAACACAGTGAAAACCACCACCGATGAGGGCACTTTGGGCAGAGCCCACCCTGATGAGGAGAGCAACGGCACGCCGTCTTAATTTCACAAAATCACTCAGGGCAGAAGGCTGCCCGGAAAACCACGCGCCGGACCGTGAAAGGCCGTGAATCAAGGTCTTTCATCTCGGAAATCTTTAGCTAAAAAAAAAAAGAGGAGAGAGAACATCAATCAGATATTATTTCCAATTATTTTTCAAATTGGAACAGAGGAAGAAAACACACACACACATCAGCTTGACACGGTGTTACTCAAGTTTGTTGCTGGAAGGGAAGTCCTTGCTTATATTGAAGTAAAGTTCTGAAAATAAGCAAAGAACAGATTTATTGATTTTGGGGGAGTCTGGGTGTAAAAAAAAAGAGAGAGAAAGAATAAAGAAATGCTCTTTGCCCGCTCTGTCCAAATGACATCCCAAGTGGCCCTCCTAATGGTGGGGGAGGGGAGGGGGCATGGGCCTACCCGGGCGCATGGACAGACTGCCCTAAGGCTAGGGCTAATGGTATTGGCTGAGCCTGCCGTAAGCCTCTCTTTTCTAATAGCCAACTTTCTATGTGCGAGAAGACAGACAGATATTGATTGGTCCAAATGCCCTTGAGTTGACAACATCTGAAATGAAAATCCACAAGGCTAGCACAAACTTTCCGCAAGTTCAATTTCTCGAATCTGATTATGACACTGGACTGTGAAGCCATTCACACATGTAAAAGGCCTCTCTTTTCTGGATGGTCTCCCCACACCCACCACACACACACACACACACACACACACACATTCCCCAACTCGCTTGGGCACCTGTACTTGGAAACAGTTAAATGGCTTCATCAGGCTCGTTATTCAAATGCCGAATAGAAAGTGGCGACTTCACGGGCTAACCTTGGGGGCGATTCAAGGGGCTGGCTCGAGGCTCACGCCGAAAACAGAGCGGGAGTGGGCCGCATCTTCTCCTCACCCCCCCCACCCCACCTGAAACAGTGTTTACAAGGCAGCGTACACATGCGTTCTCTGGGAAGCTAACACACCAAGGTGTTCCCTACAAGTTATTTTCAAATTTCACCCACGGAGAATGTCCTCGATGCCATCTGGGCCCGGGTAGGTAGGAGGGTATCCCATGTATTTAACTGCAATTTATTTTATTTTTCCTTGTTTTTTCTGTTTTTGTTTTTGTTTTTTTTGTCTCCCAAGTTAAGATGCTGACATTGCAGTCCACAGTTGCAAAGACCCTGGGAATCTGAGGCTTCCCGCACTCTGTCTAGCCCTTATTAAACGCGCCTCTGTATTCCACAAATTCCCCCTTGGTCGATACATCGACTGCTGTATGAACCTTAAATAAAGCCCCATTAAACTGGACGCACAACTGTTCTCGTCTTAGTAGGGTTATTTAGAAGCATAAAAAGGCAAAACCTTTCGACATTGGCGTCCGGGTGTTGACGCCACGGTAGCGGCAGCCGGAACAGGCACTTAAATTTATTCCTCATTGATTGGGGACGCTGATCCTTTATGGCTCGTGTTTCTTCCTCATTAATCTTCGTTAACCCTCTCAAAACAACACCGCTTTGTGGTTCCAAGTATTGGAAACCCGCCGTGCAGAGAAGGCGGGCTTTTAAGACGGGTTTGATCCATGGCATCAGTTGATTCGTCAGCAATCCTTATCTGAGAAAAGAACTGCCTTCTTTATATATATATTTATATTTATATATATTGAGACAAGAGAGAAACAGCCTTCAGCAAGACAGAAGGGGGTTTGGGAGGCAGAGGGGCCACAGTGGAGCCCACTCTGGCCCACGGAATGACCTAGCTCCAGGGTAGGAGAGGCGTGGGGGCAGGACAGCCCCCACACTTGTTGTCTCAGTGCCAGTGACGGTGACTCACTGTGAACACGAGCCCAATGTCACCGGCAACTAGAACCGCCCAGAGGCCTGGCTCACCAGCAGGGACTGAGGCTTTGTGACTTCCGCGCTCAAGAAGATGCGCTCTCCCATCACACCCCTGCCTGGAGTCGGGGTCATGGTTACGGACGCTTCTGAAGACACAGACAAACCTTCCCCGAGGCCAAGGCTGTGTTCCGGCTCCCGGCCCGCCCTCCACACCAGTGCGGCTGATGGGTATGAAAATGCTCTTCCGTTTTTCCCACCAGCCCACAGAAATGCCTTGCCGTCACCCCCTCCTGGCCAGACCCTCTGCCTCTGCAGGGTACCCCATCTTCCTGTACCTCACCTGCAGCTCCACACCGACCTGACACGGTGCAGTCACAGGACGTGCTGCCTTCTTGGGCCACGGTGTTCAACGTTCACTTCCTGTTTCTCTGGTTCCAAGGCCGGGTCGTTCCTCTGTGGGGACACTGTGGAGCCGCTGCTGTCCCCACCCTTCTCTGTCTCTGGTCTCTCCCCAGGCCCCTGAACTTTCTCCCGCAGTTACCTGGTGGCCTCCAAAGATTTCACATCCCTCCGTCCTTGTCCCTGGCAGGATGGGGCTTTGCCTTTCTTATTAGTTTCTTCTAATGAGAGGAAAACACTGAGAGAGAAAAGAGAGAGAGAGAGAGAGAGAGAAGAAACATCACACAAAAAAAAACAAAAAACAACTCGAACCCCAAATTCTAAAACTTTAAAATTCTAAACTAAATTTTAAAAACTCCTATAAAAAAAATAACAAACTAACAATCAAGACTTGCTATATAGCCCAAATTACAAATGTTTCATAAAGGGTTCTGGAGCCCACCAGCCGCCACCAAGCCCTGTATGTGGTGCTCCGAGACCTCGCGAGTGGAGCATGGAAGGTTCAATAAGCCTCTTCTGAATTCGTGAAGAGATTGATTGTGGGCAGGGTCCAATTAAACTCCGTTCCACGGTACCATCTGCAAGGTCCAGCTTTGGGGCCCCAGTGTGTGCCAGGCTTACGAGGACCACGTATGTGGAGAGGGGCCTGGGGCCTGAGACATGTGCCCTTCGTCACACTCCTGTGGACACTGCCTGACAGCCAGGACCTGGGAGTGGGACCCCATGGCCTAACTAAGTGGGTAAGCCCACCTCAGCCACGTCACTGTGGCCGGAGAGCCTGGGCTCCCTCCGTCCAGCCACACTCGGACAGCAGCAGCTCCCGGAACAAGCAGGCTTGGGTCCGAGCGGCCTTTCTCCGCAGAGTGCGCGGAGTCTCAATGTCACCCCTTGCTCACAGAGGCACACCCCGTCGGGCTCCCGCACGATAGGCCAACCCAGGGCTGAGAACTGTCAGGCAGGGGAGGAAAAGGCTCTTCTGATGGAGAACAAAGGATTAGCTGGAAAGAGCCTCCCGATGTTTCCACATCTGAAACACTTCTAATACCGTGGGCTTCGGGGAGATGGAGCCAAATCCAGTCCAGACACACACACACACACACATGCACACACGCGCACACACACACACACACACACACCATCTTCCCTGCCTCCCTGGCACTGTCTCCTCTGGCTTGTCCTTTACAAAAACACAAACAAACAATAAAATTCAATGTCAAAGCAAAACATGTTTTTGTAGAAAAGTCATAAAAAGGCAGAGAAAGAAGAAAATTCCAAAGCACCTGAAATTGATTCGGCACCCCAGAGGAAACATGATTTTTGGTGTTATTAATTATCCTAATGTCGTTCCGTGAACCTAATGTCTTTTTTCAAACAAATATGTGATTTTACTCTACGTACCATTTCCTAACCTGCTTTTTCACAGATTGCCATGATCGGAATAGTTCTTAATCCGTAAGTATCTTCTCCCAACGTTGTCTAAAGGATGCAGAGTTGTAGCATCCTCTGCCCTCTGGCCATGCACTTGGATAAGCAAAGCTGAGGACTGTCACCAGGGAAAAAGCTTTGCATGGGGACTTCATTAATTCTTTAGGTTAAATAAGGAAGGGACAGATGCAGGCAGAACTGGTGTGGTCCCAGAAAACACACCTCTTTTTCTGTAGAGCAGAAGAAAGGTTTTAAGAGTTGGTAAATTCCCACGTCGTTTTTCAGAACACAGCACTTTCACGAGCTCTTGACCGCGCCACCATCCTGGCCCCCTGGGGTGCAGCCAGCACCTGCTCTGCTTCCCAGAGGCCTCCACTTGGCTCACAGCCTCTCCTGTCCAGCGCCAAGGGGACAGGGCCACTGCGCCGAGGCAGGAAGAGACACCTGCTGGTAGTCACTGCCTCGGTCCAGGGTCACTTTCCCCTACTCTTTAAGAAGTCTCCTCCAGGCCCTGGCCGGTTGGCTCAGCGGTAGAGCATCGGCCTGGTGTGTGGGGGGACCCGGGTTCGATTCCCGGCCAGGGCACATAGGAGAAGCGCCCATTTGCTTCTCCACCTCCCCCCCCCCCTTCGTCTCTGTCTCTCTCTTCCCCTCCTGCAGCCAAGGCTCCATTGGAGCAAAGATGGCCCGGGCGCTGGGGATGGCTCCTTGGCCTCTGCCCCAGGCGCTAGACTGGCTCTGGTCGCGGCAGAGCGACGCCCTGGAGGGGCAGAGCATCGCCCCCTGGTGGGCAGAGCGTCGCCCCTGGTGGGCGTGCCGGGTGGATCCCGGTCGGGCGCATGCGGGAGTCTGTCTGACTGTCTCTCCCTGTTTCCAGCTTCAGAAAAAAAAAAAAAAAAAGAAGTCTCCTCCAAAGTCACTCTGCTGTCCTGGCTGGAGCTGTGATCTGAGGGTAGGACCTGCCCAACGTGAAGGGGGTCCGGGGGGAGGGGGTCTGAGTCTTACATTATCCAGGCAGCTGGAACTTGACTCATGTGACCAAACTAGCTCTGGAGGCTGCTACCCCCAGGCATGTGGGGTGTCTTCAATTCCTGTCTCTCTGTCTCTCAACAGTCAGTGGCTGGATCGCATCACGCAGACAATTTTTCCTTAGGGCTGGCTGTCCGGTGTTATGGTCATCGGGTAGAGTGCTTGATGCAGCTCCAGACAATAAGTGTCCCTCGCAGTGACAGTGACAGGCCATCGGAAATATGGGGTGTGTGTGAGTTTATGTCCATGACGACCTTCTCTGTTATCCTGGCTGCAGTCTTACAAGGAGCCCAGAGGGACGGTCCTTTCCACTGGAAACCTGAGGGCCACGCTCTGCTGCTGAAACCCTTTGGTGGCTTCTCCTTCTCTTCAGGCACAGGTCTTACCATGCCCTGCAGTCCCCTCCCACACACACATACCTCTCAAGGTCACCTCTTCCCTCCCGGGCTCCCCCTGCCAGGCATCCCCACCCCCATGACCACCTGCACACACCAGGCTCCCGCCAAGACTCACAGGTGGGTACTCAGGTGTCAGATTAAAGTAACGAGGACTCTTTGAGGTGGAACATCCACTTTCCCGTGGGCACCAGCCACACACACACACCCATGCTCAGTCACCAAATACAGGAGCAGCCACCGTCGCGGACCGCACGGGCGTAGAACAATCCCGTCTCCGCAGCCGGCTCCATCCAGCAGCTCTGAGCCTACGGCACATCATTCCTCGCTCTGAAGAACCAGGATCTTTCTCTACGTGGCTGCTCTCCCATGCCCGGACACCTGGAAAGATAAAAGTGGGTCAGATCTGAACCGAACCCTGCAGTAAATCTGGAAACCTCGCTCTTCTTCACGTATTGGGGTTGGTTTTGTTCCTGGACTCTGGTGTGATAAACTCCCCTCAGCTTCCTGAATTTCTTAACGTGCATGTTTGTAACGGGAGGCTCCCTCCACCTCCTTACTATTCAAAACAGGGTCTGTCCCTGCAGGCATGACTGTCCTTGTGCTTGGTAAAATACAAGGGTGCTTCACTCTCCATTCCCTAACATCACAGAGCCCCTAACATCCAGGGTCCCCCACCCCCGACACCCCCATGCCTGTCCCCATCAATCAAACCCTGGTGCTCTTGCGGAAATCGGCTGAGGGCCGGGCACAACTCCCTTCGCGCGATTCGGGAGGGGAGCCGGAAGTTCAGAACTCACCCGCCTGGCACACCTGAAGTCTCCTGAAGTTGCCAGTCTTGTTAAGACATGATAGGGTCTCACTGATATGAAAAGAGAGGACGAGTCGTCCGGGGGAGGAAACAAGCTCACAATCACCATGCATGAAGGCCTAATCACCAATTAGCGCGCAAACCTTCGGCGGGGACGCGTGGGGGAGCAGCGAACGGCCGGGGCCAGGGGCTCCCGGGAGAGGCGGCCGGAGACAGCGGAGGCCAGGATGAAAGGGACAGGGAGTGGGTTTGGAATCCCACCCTCCCCCAAGTTCGCCCAAGGCCCCATCCTGTTCTTCCAAAACACACCGGCCAGCCCTGCCACCGCCTCGCGCATGGGACGTTTCTAACATCAAAATGTTGATAACGAGGTACCTTCTCCAGGTTTTCGTGGGAGACCTGCCTTTGGTTCAGGAATCCGGAGCCTGGGAACGCAGTGGGAACTCCCGCTGCACGTGGGCTCGCTCAGATCGTTGCTGGCAAGGTCCCAGCAGGCCCCTCACCTGCCTAGGAGCATCACTGTATGCCACGCCACTGCCGAGTCGAGCGCAGCAATTCTGTGGACCGAAAAGGAAGAGGATGCTAATTGGCACCGGGACGGACAGACCCCATCCTGGACTTTCCGTGGAGCCTTCACTGATCAAGAGGGCTGGGCAGAAACCTGCGGGACACCTGCTGGTTGCAATTGTCAGTCCAGGTGGCCTTCCGAGGCCCCAGGTCAGCCCGGTGACCACAGCATCCACACCACGTTGATCTCCCACTCATGGGCATCCGGGATGCTTTCAAGAGACCAAATCAAAGGCATTATGTGGAGGACCGCAGAGGGGGGGGGACATACAGACTCAGCTGTCCCTGCATGCCTCCCAGGGTAGAACCGGGAGCCCCCCCCCAGGAGGGAAGTACCCCTGCGCAGAGTGGCAGGTGGGGAGGCAGAGAGGACGCGCCTTTGGAAGTCTCTCCTCCACTCCTGGCTTTGCTCCCGGACCTGCCTTCCTGCAGAGGACGGCCCGGCTGAGGGGAGGCGTCAGGGCTACAAGACAGTAGTGTACTGGGGTTGGTCGGGAGGGGAACCACTAACGGCTTCGCACAGGCGTCTGCCCCCCACCCCCCACTCCCCACCCCCAGCGTAAAGGCATCTCTCCCCTCCCTGGAAGTCTGATCTCACTGTTTCTACGCCCCCTGGTGCTGCACTGGGGTTGTCTTGCTGGACTGCACTTCCCAGGGTTGGCTGCCTGCCTGCCGTGCCCGGGTGGAGGAAAGAGGTGCCGTCCCGGAGTCCCGGGTCTGTTTGAATCACACAGGTCACCTCCCGCCCGGCTCAGACGGCAGTGTCTCCAAAACGCTTTCGACTGTGACCTCACGCTGGTCGTACCACTCGCCTCGAGCCCCGGGAGTTCAAGTGCACACTGGGGACCAGCCCGTGCATCTTCCCGCGTCCTTCCTGGAGTGGACATGGAGCGGCTGTTTGGCTTTGACCCGCCCCAGAAGAAGCTCATGTCAGTGCGGGACAGGGTAGGTGGAACTCAGGGTTTAAACACAGAACAAAGCGCCATTCCATTCCACTGATAGAAAAAAAAAAAGACCCTGAAAAATGCTGAGCTGAAGACCTTACATTGCATTCTGGTCACTGCCCCTCAAGAGCCCCACTGACAGAGTCAGGTGGGCTCTGTGATGCTAATATGACCTGACCGGCCTTTATCTGCCCACCCAGGTGACCCCCACCCCGACGCAGGGCTGGACAGCAGGCCGGAATGGCTGCAGGCTGGGCTTGCCTCACCAGCTGCCAAGAGCAGAAACCACTGCTCCTTCCCACCGCTGACCCACGGGCCCCCAAGGCCATGGCTTAACAAGCCCCCAGCAGAAGCAGGTGGGAAGGGCTACCTTCCCTCTGCGCAGAACATGGCGCTGGAAGAAGCAGTGATGTACAGCCGGTCACCCTGCCCTCCAGGCACCATCTCACGCAGAAAGGGTCCTGGTCAGACCCCACCCCCCACCCCCCATCCCCTGTTTCTAATACCATCTTCCCTCACTTTAAGCTTTAAGCCCCTAAAACTGTAACCAACCAAAGAGGAGCCCGCGGCCTGGCTCTAAGTACTTGTCAGTGTGTCTCATACATGAAGGCAAACCAAAGTCAGGAAGAAAATTCATATAGATATCTTTCAGACTTTGAGGTGAGGGCTAGAGTGACAGTTTGGGTTAGATTCAAGTGTAAGCCATAAAAAGAGTTTTGTGGGGGGGGGTTTTATTCTTAATCTCAGGTGAATAGGTACAACGAAACGTTTCTTGAAATGAGGGCTGTTCTCTCCGTCCTAAGGAGAAGCCGGTGCAGTGCGGAGGACTAAGCAGGGGGTGACGGGTGGGCTGGGTTTGGGGACGAGGCGGGCGGAGCTTGGTCAGTCGTGGGAGCTGCAATCCCCGCACGTCGTCCAGCCAGAGACCCCAAGTGTCCCCGAGGGTCCAGGCACCGGAAATGCAGAGAGGGACAGAACAGGCAGACCCCGCCCTCGCAGGGCTCACACGCTACCTGGGGGGAAGCAGGGAATGAGCCAATAAATAAGAAGAACGGGTCCATCAGACAAGAAAAGAGCGCTGGGGAGGGAACGGGAGCAGGGGTTTCATCACGAAACACACACAGTGGCGGGGAAAGCGAGCGTGAAGAGAGGCCCGTGGGCGTGGGTGGCTGCTGCCAACGGCAGACGGGCAGAGGGTGCTGGACCAGGCCATGGGGGGCGGGGGTGAGAGGATGGCCACCACCGGGGAGGGGGCAAGGGCAGCTGAGTCTCCCTGTGGCTTCCAGAGACGTTCCTACCCCAAGGACACATTGTTTCCTGCCACGGACCAGGAGGCAGAGCCGTCAACATTGCTGGTGGAGAAGGCCACATGCCATTGCCCGGTCCCACAGATAGGAGACGTCCAGAGACGGCCAGTCTAGCAGGGACAGGGAGTAGAGGCCTGGTGGCCCGAGGCTGGGCTGAGAGTGAGGCGTGACTAGGCGGGAGAGGTCTTTGGTGGTGGACAGAAAAGTCCTAAATGAGTTGTGGCGAGAGGTCGTTGAACACATCGTGTCAATTTACTAAGCGTCATCGATGGGGTCGCTGGAACAGGGGCGTGTATGGTACGTGAGTCGTACCGCAGCAAGCCATTTGAGAAACAGAGCTGCTGGCTAACACTGCATGTGGCCAGGGATGGGGTAGGTCACCCTGAAAGCTGTACAGACAGGTGGGTGACACTCTGCTCACTGTAACGGAGGGCCCCACTCCCAGGAGACCACAGACAGAGAAAGGAATGGACATGGTCACCCTGGGAAGAACTCTGGGCAAGACCTCCCAGGCCCCCATTTTCAGGACAAGATGTATTGGATAAAGGGTCCCCCAGATTGGCAGTGGACCCCTCACTCACTCAACAAACGAGTGCTGGCACAGCCCGTGCCCCAGGGAGCTGCTGGGCCAGGTCAGAAGCGCCCCACAGAGTATCCCTTACAAGGCCACCGCTGCGCCACCAGAGACATGTCCAGAGGCAGCCAAGGCCCAGACAGCGATGGTCCGCGTCACCCCGTCAAGGGGCAGGCTTGTCTCTTTCTCGCTGCCTTTGGTGCTCACGAAGACCCTATGTCGAAACCGTGGTGGGCTCAACACCAAGCAGTGACAAGCCCGGCTTGTCCCCACATTCCATGCCCAGGAGACGGCGCAACCTGTGTCTCTTCTGCTGCCTCCTCTCTGCCTCGCGGACAAAGCCTTTGCCCTTTCGGGACCCCGTGTCACCTCCATGCCCAAGTCACCCAGGAGAATCAGGTCACTAGGCCTCGAAATCTGAAACATGACCTTCTGCTCAACACTAAAGGAAAAGGCTGTGACCAGAGGGAAGCAGCTGGAGAAAACGGGCAAACCTGGTGGCTGACCGCTGGTGACAGCGACAGCTGCAGTTCACGCATTTCTTGCCACGCGCCAGCAGCGTCCAGAGGGCTTCACACGCATGCGCCATGGAGATGACCATGTTTGCCACGCCTCACAAGCCCAGATGTTGCGCCCATTGTACAGATAAGAAAACTGAGGCTCAGAGACAGATCGCACTGGCCCATGAAGGACCCCGTGTCTCCTACGGGGATGTGGATGTGCAGGGCCCATCTCTGCACCTTGCTCAGGAGGAAACCAGTCCCACCTTCTCAGGTTTTGACCTCCAGGTCACGTAAACCCACCCAGAAAGTCACCGCCGTCAGCACAGAGCGCGTGGGAACCTTCCTCCACCGTGCACGCGTGCAAGCACTGACCTCCCCTGTTTCTAGGGTAGGGAACAAGTCAGGGCAAGTCACAGCACATTCAAGGGAGGTTTTACAGTCACCCCAGCGGGCTCAGTGTTTTCCCTGTGGCCGGACATGGCATTGCGGACCCTGGCTGGAGATGGTGACGGCGCGGGACCCAGGACCAGCGGGAAGAGGACAGAATCACGCGCTCTCAGACCTGCAAGGAGCCGGCCAGGCTCACCCAAGCCCCTAATGAGCAAGATGAGAAGACTGCCGACCCCAAGAAGTGCCCTGGAGTGGCCCGAGATGAGCGGGGAGGTGTGGGGGCCGGGGAAGGCCCCCTGCCCTTGCGTGTCCAGTGCCTGGCTGTCGGTCTGGTTAACTCATAGTTTAAGGCAGAGCCGCGTCCCAGACACCTGTCGAAAGTCGTCTCCAACCAAGGATTCTCTGTGGTCCTCACACAGGACCAGTGTGCTTTCTCTTTGGATACTGGATCTCTCGGGAAGCCTGCCAGGGACTGTTCACGGGGGGGAGTGAGTGTGTAAAACAGGAAGAGGCAAATCAGGGGCCGGACTGGTGCTGGCCCTCGCTCAGGGGCACGAGTTCCTCATCCTGCAGTGGGCACCCCACCGGAGCCTGTCATGTAAGCACACACCCCCTCCCTGGGCAGTGACCCCCAGTGCCGGGCCACCGCCCTGGCGTCTCTGGTAAGCTGGTGTACCACCCACAGCTGACATCTCTCCCTACGGAGGACATCACAACATGTCACCTCACCAGCCGAACCCTGGGCTGCTCCTCGTGTTGTTTCTAAACTCATTCGTCAGCAGACCAATGTCCAGAGCAGTGTGCACAGCAATGGTCACCGTCAAGGCTCTTTAATTTTTTTCCCCCCTAAAGGATGGCTTAATCTACATATTACACCACCGCAGATCAAGACAGAGGTCACTTCCTGTTCCTGGGAACCACGCAACCCACGTGAAATTATAATGAAACGTGAGAGGAGGCATTCTCCAGGGTTCGAAGACCTACAGGGGACACAGCTCGCCTTTCTGCCTCTTCTCACCTGTCCCCTCGTTTGTCCCTCACCCCCCCTGGGGGCCTCGTCTGTGCTGAGCACAGAGAAGGTCCTGGGGGAGAAGCAGGTTCCTGCACCCGCCCCAGAGCTTCCCATCCAGGGGTCCCTACGATGTCACCCGGCGTGCCTGGTGACCTCTGGTGACACAGACTCCCTCCTCCACCTCCACGAGAAATGCACATGGAGGTCTCTGGAAAACACATGGGTCTGGGCAGGGAGAGGGACCCCATCTCTGCAGCGAGGGGAGGAGAGGGAAGGAACCTCCAGCAGGAGGTCACCAGGGGCCAGCCTGGAAGAAAGGAGGAGAGGAAATAGCTCAGAAGGAGGAGGAAACACCCTCCAGGGTTCACGGACAACACACAGCTCCGGGGCCCCAGGAGTTGGCCAGGTGTCCTTTGTTTGGTGTTTGCCGGCTGGTGGAAGGGAGGGTGGGCCACACAGTGTAAAACAGGGTGACACTCTTGTTCAACGTGGCCTCCCCACATGCTGCCTCGTGAACCTTTCAGCTCCTTTCTTCCTGTCTCTTGCTTTCTTAAGTAAATACTCCCCTCGGACCATGGAACCATCCTGAAGTCATCTCCACCACGGAGTTTACTTAACACAGCCTTAAACCCCAAACTTAAACCCCAAGGAGACCGCTCACCGAGCCTGAGCACGGGAGGGGGGTGCTCAGAGCAGGAACCCCTGGCTGCCCCCACACCCACCCCCATCCCCCATTAAGGTGTTCCACATACAGTCACCTCCCGGTCTAGAGGGGCCCGGTTTCGGGGAGGCCCTCCGAGCACCGGACTCATCACACACCCGAGTATGTGCGTGTCGAGAGCATCAGATCCGTTATCTGAGCTGCAGGTTTGAGTCGCAGTCTCGAGAAGTGATTGAGCATAAAAGTCGTCCCAGAAGCACTTACTAGAACAGCTTTGGCTGCTCTTCGTCCACAAACATTTCCTTCCCTGTGTAGGAATGTCAGCAGTTCAGCTTGATCTTCATTTATTGACTGCTTAGTCCTGCTGGGTAAGAGCCAAGAATGGTGGCCCAGAAGACCGGACGTTCATCGCCACCTGGATGCCAATGGATCCATCTTACTGGGGGTGCCGTTGGGTAACAATAAAGCCCAGTCAGGTCATGCCTTCTTTCAGGAGGGAGCTCCTCTTCACACAGAGCTTGTATCAAAAGGGGGAAGTTAATTGATATGTTCCCAGAACTTGCCAGGGGGGTGGTCATGACAGCCAGCCGGACAGGATGGTGTCCCATGTACTCCCCTGCAAACAGATGATGTGTAAAAAAGAATTTTAAAAATTAAGCCTCTGAGCCCACGCCTTGGTCTGTGGACCCTGGATGAAGACAGTGTCCCCTGATCTCATCCCCTGTGTTTGCCAGATTCTCTCAAGAAAGCGAGTTCCCATGGAACCAGAGAGTCCCGCTGTCGGGAACGACTCCCTCCCTCCCTCCCGAGCCAGCAAAGGGGTGTGCCAGAGGACGGGGTGGCCTGTGGAGGTCATGCAGCTGGCTGGTGACAGAAGCTGCCCGAGAACCTGAGATTCATGGTTTTAGATTAAACGTTGTGTCATGTGGCCCTGCGGCGAGGGAGGGCGAGGGGATTCCGACGGCAGGGCGGGCAGCCAACGTAAGCAAACAAGCAGGGGCCACTGGGACTCAGGGGGAGCTTGGGTTTCACCGCCGGGATTGCGAGCCTCGAAAACCGCATTTCACCTCCCGGTAACCCTCATCTGCTTTCTGTCTTCCAAATCTGCGCCCGTCACGTCATCCGTCCACCGGGTTATCGATGCCTTCGTGACGGGACCCGCGGACACGAAGTTGGCCGGCACACGTCCAGTTGTTAAAGACACGCCGCAGAAGAACAGGTCTCCGACGAGGGGGCCAGGGGAGCTGTCCAGATGCCTTGGCCACGAGGACACTGGCTTCGGCAGAGACGACTGCCGCCCTCCCCCTCGGCCCCCAGCCCAGGGCCGGCATTGAACTCCAACGAGAAACAGGCATGCTGTGCGCTCTCATTCTGAGGCGTCTCCAGCTCCTCGCTCGGATCAGGCCACGCCAGCACCCACGCCCCGCCGGTCCCGTGCACGCAGGAGGGGATGTGCAAAGTCCGGCCCGCTCCCACTCTCTAAGGCTCCCCAGATAAAGCATGGGCCCTAGAGGCACCACAAGGGCCAGCAGGGTCCAAGTCACGTCTCTGGCCCCCAGAACACTTCCTGGACACCTCCTCAGAGGAGGTGGGCTGGGGCCTGTGCTAGGGTTGGGGGCAGACTCAGCCTGGGGGGGGAAGGCCAGCAGTGTGCCTGCCTCCTGGGGACTCTAACAGCAGAGACCCCCCGGCCCCCGCCACACCGGTGTTCTCACCTTCCCCACTTGCTCCTAATTTCTTGTTTCCCTTCTCTTTCTCCTCCCCTGTCCCTGAGGACAATGCCATCGTAATAATGACAAGAAGAGCCAACGCACTAGAACGGCCAGCGTAGTAGAAGCTGGTGCCTGGCTGTGGGAACGGCTCCTCCCCTCCAGGCTGGCCCAGGGCGAGCCGGCTCCACCACCAAGACCCCCAGCTCAGGGGGGCGAGGCTCCGTCCACTGTGCCCGCCGCCATGCCCAGGGCTGCCCACGACTGTCAGAAAGGTGCAGCTGCAGGAGTGAGCGAAACGCCATTCTCCAGGTGGAAAGCCGAGGCTCTGAAAAGGTATAGACCCCAGGTGAACCCGCACAGGAGACGAGAGTCGAGCACACACAGGGCAGTGAGGTCAGGAGCAGGGACCTGCAGCTCTGTTTCTTTTTCAGGACCACGGGGTCCCCAGGCCATCTCCCTGGCTTCTCAACGACATGTTCCAGGGGCAGGTCCCTCACATTCCCTGATTGTCAACGCAGGCAGTTCCCAGAGTCCGCAGCTCTGGTCATGGATTTGGCCTCTGCCACTCCCAGTTTATTCTGGGTGGCAAGCTGCCTGGGACCTAAGTTCCCCCTGTCCCAGTCCAGCCCATCCCAACAGGTGTCAGCCCAGGCCCCTCCTGCTGGTCTTGGGGGGCGTCCCTCCCCACCCCACCCTCCGGAGCTGCACGCCCACCACGCTCCGATTATTTCTAGCGTGAAATACATTTGTACCTCTTACGGGGAGCAGCCTCGATGATTTAACCCTCCCTAGATCTGGTTCACACAGACGAGTGCCCGTGCACGGCGGCAGCCTCTGGGAAATCGACTGTTCTGCTTCAGATCATTTCATCGGGGTCAGTGCTTACCCCACACTGGGCGCACAGCGATCTCTTCGTGCGACACTGAGCTGGTCTTCTGTTCCCAAGGCCAGACCAACCCCAAGTCCTGCTTCCCGCCTCTACACTCGCCTCCGGCCTCTCATGATTCTAGCAGGCCACAGTGACCACGGAAAGTCATCCTGAAAGCAGCCGGCTGGCCCTCTCTCCTCGGGGCACTGCGGGGGCAGAGGTGCCCAGGGGGAGGGCCGGACGTGCCCGAGGAGGGCTGGAGAGCCAGGAACAACATTTAGCACTCAGCTGACCTCGCATCCAAACTCCCAGCACGCCCTGCCAGAGCCAAGAGGATTCAGAGTCTTCTTTTTTCTTTTTTTTTTTTTCCCTCCTATTTCTCAGCCATTTTCAAGTGATTTCTTTAATTTCCTCCTGAGAACAGAGCCCTGATTGACCAGGGATTTCAAACTGAAACCTTTCAGCAGAAAACACCACGGAGGGCTCGCTGCAGCCGCGAAGCAGCATCCTGGAAGCTCATCTCATGTTTACAATTAAATTAAGCGGGTCATGGCGGTGGAGACGTGCTGGCCGTTCCCAGAGACCGTTTCCGTGTCCTTCGGAGGGGCCAGCGCCACAGCGTCATCATCGGAGGACACACACGGTCTTAAGTGGCTTTCTGAAAGATGACAGCTTGAACAAATGGAAGTGGAGATTTAAAACGAAGGGGTCCCGGGATCAGTGCCGTAGAGAGAAGCGGGAACCAGGAGGGGCGGTCGTGCAGCCCCACCCCCGCCCCCCAAGCCCCATTTTACAGCAAAATCATCCCCGAGAGATTTCATAAGGTGCCAGCTAAAAAGTTACAATTATTCCAATAACACGAGGAAACCTGAGACCAAAGGGAATGCTTGAGAAATGGGCTTTAGGGACCGAATTCAATCACAGGCGAGTCCCACGGTCACCCACAGGACAAGGTGGGCTGGGTGCTGCTCACAGCCCCGGGTCCCTCTGTGCAGAAGGGAGGACACCGCCGACACCCGCCTCCCAGCGGGAGGAGGAGATTGACAGGGACAGGCACGGCGTGGGCACAGACAGTGGCTGCGACCCTCTCTTACCTTCAACACCCAACAAACGGTCTTCATTGTTCACGGTACCCCGGCTCACACGTGGGGAGTTCAGCACACTCCCCGGCCTGGTTAAAAGGAGAAAGCCTCTCAGAGCTCCATGACCTTTACATGTCTCCTCCCGTAGGTCAGACACAATCCAAAGGCTGGCCTTGGCCATGAAGGCCTTCATGTCCGGTGAAAGCTTTCGCCTGATGGACGGCAGTTTAAATGGGGCCCAAGAACAGAGTGGGGTCCCTGATGGCCCAACGGCCCTTGTTAGTTCACCCTCCCCAAGCGACAGAAATGCACTCTGTGCTGCAGACCCATCCCGATGACTACCGAGCTCTGGGAACGCGGCGAGTGCCATGGACGAACCAAATGTCTGCATTTCATTGTAATTGATTAGCTCAGTTGCTTGATAATTAATGGATTAATTGATGACATGTAAATCGCTACATGTGGCTAATGGATGCCATATTGGAACAGGTCTGGACAGTTGGCTGCCAGGTGGGCCGGGGGGTCTGCGGCCCAGGGCTCGTCAGAAGATGCCTGGTGGTGGGTGCCAGGCAGGAGCTGCTCTGCTCGGCCCCTCTTGCCTCCCCACATGCACGTTTGTCCCCTCGCCCAAGTCCCACACGCCAGGCTGCTGTGGACACTAGGATCCCAGCTCCTCCAGTCAGAAGGCCCAGAGGCAGCCAAGCCTGGCACAACTAGATGCTGCCAAGCAAAGAGTCTAACTGGGCCAGCATCGGGACCTAGGAGAGCCCTCAGGGTGGGCTCCGCACACACTGGGGGCATGGACAGCTAGGGTCAGCCTCCCCTGGGGCCTGACCACCTTTTACTCCCCAACCACGCTCTCAGAGACAGCGTGCCCCACCTTCCCCTGGGCCTCCGTGCAGGCACTGCTGGCAGAGGCAGACTGGAGCCACGACACAACCAGCTCCTCGAGGTCTCAGAAACCCCCCCACGCACACATGCATACATGCACACACATGCACATAGGTCTACTTGTGCACACATGCAGAAACACATGTGTGCCCACAGGTGTGTACACACATGGACACACAGGCATGCACTCACATACACAGGTGCACACACATGTTCACACAAGCACACTGTTTACACACACTTGTCTTAGAATAAAGCAACCCTTTCAGTAGTGGCAAAGTGAAACTAGTACTTATCCTATCTGAGTCTCAACTTCCTCCTGAAATATGGGAATTAATTTTTTTAAATAATAATATTTACCTTTCCAACATTAACTAAGATCCCACTCAGCACAGTTCTAGGCTGTTTGTGGTAGTGATGGTGATGATGGTGATAGTGGTGATGATGGTAGTGGTGGTGATGGTAGTGATGGTGGTGATGGTGATGGTGGTGATGGTGTTGATGGTGGTGATGGTGTTGATGGTGGTGATAATGGTGATGGTGATGGTGGTGATGGTGATGGTGGTGATGGTGGTGGTGGTGATGGTGGTGGTGATGGTGATGATGGTGATGGTGGTGGTGATGGTGATGGTGATGGTGATGATGGTGGTGATGATGGTGATGGTGGTGATGGTGATGACGGTGGTGATGACGGTGATGGTGATAGTGGTGGTGGTGATGGTGGTGATGGTGATGATGGTGGTGATGATGGTGATGGTGATAGTGGTGATGGTGTTGATCATGATAAAGAAGAGCAATGATGACGCTGGCTGGGCCCTCACAGGATCTCTGTCTGGTTTTTGCAGTTTGGCCATGTGGCTGTTTAATCTTAACATGTTTTATGTTTCCAGCTGTTCAATTCTCATAGGATCTAATTCAGAGGAAGTCCAGGAAATAGCCTGAGTCCAAAATCTTGGGACCAGAGGCATGAATGGGCATCAAAGCTCAAATAAAGCTGAATTTCAAAGGGCAGTAAATCTGGTGCAACTTAGGGCTGAGGATGTGGCAAAGCGCACAGAAGGGACTTGCAGATGCCCAGGGAACAGCTTCACCTCCTCCCACTGCGCTTGGCAGGAGTCCCTGCCCAGAGCTGGGAAGCTCTTATAGGCCCCCCTCAACTCTGAGACCTGATATTTAGGGGCCACCTTATCCCTTCCTGTGGCTGAATCTCAGCCTTAGGGAGAGCGGGCAGCTCTGAGCTGTCCAGTCGTCCTCCCAGGAGAATGCTCTGGAGTCCACAGGGGGACCGTGCAGTCCCTGGAGTGCTCATCACACAGGCTCACCTGGCAGACACACTTCCCTTCCACCTCACCTGGCTTCGAGACCACCTGGGCCTTCTTGCAGTCCCCAGGCACCTTCTCTGGTCTCCACGCCTAAGCTGGGCACTCTTCCCCGAGTGTGCTCCATGCTCGTGGGGGCTGGGAAGGGGCCACACCTCACTGAGCACCTCACTGAGCACCCCCAAACTCCTCTGACGGACAGCACTCAGTGCGCGAATAAGAAGCCCTCCAATAAGTTGCTTGGGGAGGGGAGGTGAGATCTCAAAATAGCAAGCTCATGCCACAAAGAGGGTGTGAAGCTGCAAGCAAGGGGGCCCAGTCACCCCCGGGCCTTCTGTACCCTGAGACGTGGGCTGCTTTGCCAGCCTGGGCGACAGGGGCAGGACAGAGCTGATGACAGACAGTGGAATCCAAATCCCCAAGAAAAACCCTGGAGCAGGAGCTGCCGCCTCCCAGACAGCGGGGGTAGAAGGTGAAGAGGAGCCCCAAGGATGGCGAGGCCAAAAGGGCCTTAGGGGGCACACCGCTGTCCCCGTGCAAGCAAGGCAAACCCCAGCGAAATCTTCAGTAACATGTTGTACCAGAAAAAAACACATTGTAACCAGGTGATGTGATGGACGCGAGCTAACTGCAGTGACCATGGTGATCATTTCAGAATATAGACATATAGCAAGTCACTATGTCACCCACCCGCACCTTAGGCAATACTAGGGGGTCTGTGGCATCTCCAGTGAAACTGAGGGAGAAAAGAAATAGAGAGCCTGATGTCTGGCAAGCAGATACAAATCTGTAACAAAGGCCTCCTCCACTCAGCCCCCACAGGAGCAGCAAGGGAGGGAGCAATGGGGAGGACCCACGTTCAACTGCCAAGCCGCGGGGGCAGCTGCAGCCGGTGGCCAGCTTCCGGCACGGCCTGGTGTTGTACAGCCCACCAGCTACGAACAGTTAACACATTTGTATTATAAATGGTTGGGGGGGGGAGGGCACAAAACAAAAGAGGAATAATATTCCATGACACACGAAAATGATATGAAATTCACATTTCAGTGCCCATAAATAAAGTTTTATTGGAACACAGCCACGTTCATTGGCTCACAGATTGTCTACAGCTGCTTCTGAACAGCCGGGCCGACATGAGTCGGTGGGGCAGAGACAGGACAGCCTGAAAAGAAAAAAAACCTGAAACATGTATCATCTGGCCCTTTACAGGAGATGTTTGCTGATCCATCCCAGCTCTAGATGACTTCTTTGAAGAGGAATTCTTCAAAGTCCCCCTGAGGACCCAGACACAACAGCCATCCACAAGTGAAGGACAAGCATTTTCTGAGTGAACAAGAAAGACACGCAACCTTTTGCAAGAGGAGTCTAAAGTCTTAGTAAACACATACGGGTAAGATGGTTAAATAATTTACACACACTAATTCTTGCATGGAAGAGAAAATGAAAGGTTGTTATGTGTTCCAAAATGCGAACGAGCTCATTTTCAGCTTAGAAATTATTTTAGAAGGAAAACAAATCACAGCATCCATCCTTTGGTACTCTACAGATCAGTGGCCTCCAACCCCCGGGCCGCGGACCAGTACCGGTCCGTGGGCCATTTGGTACCAGTCCACAGAGAAAGAATAAATAACTTACATTATTTCCGTTTTATTTATATTTAAGTCTGAACGATGTTTTATTTTTTAAAAATGACCAGATTCCCTCTGTTACATCTAAGACTCACTCTTGATGCTTGTCTCGGTCACGTGATACATTTATCCGTCCCACCCTAAAGGCCGGTCTGTGAAAATATTTTCTGACATTAAACCGGTCCGTGGCCCAAAAAAGGTTGGAGACCACTGCTATAGATGGTTCATCTCTATAGGGCAAAGAGATTTCACTCTCCATGCAAGGGTGAGGGTATTCTGGCATCAGCTGGGGAAAAGCCCCAAACTCACTTTGAGCAAAAAGACCCAGGAAACTGACTGGGAAAAGCCGGTGGCCAGTCGAGTCTCCTCTGAGCTCCAACGGACCCCATGCCTGCACATCAGCAACAACCCCAGACTCCCACAAACAAAACCTCTCCTCAGGAAATGAGTATTTAAAAAAAAGAGAGAGAGAAACAGAAGATTGTACTCTCACCAAAGTGCGCAGTCTTGGGAAGGTCCAGCCTGTGTTTCTGTAAAGTCTTTATAATTTTGACCACGAATATAGAAATGTCAAAACAGAATACCCAGGGGTCCAATCAGGCAGAGAGTAGATCAGGGGTAATTTTCTTTTACAATCTGAACAGAAGACATTTTCTCACTGAGCCAAATAAGGGGGAAAGAAGTTATATAGCTAGATAGAGAAATGCATGCATCGATGTGCTTCACGCAAAATTTCAAATGGCTCCATGACAGCTCTGAGAACCTGTCTGAGGATAATTTTATGGTGAAGCAGTCACAATGAAATCAATTAGAAAAGCAAGAAGACTGTATGTTCTGTCATCTTTAGTAGGAAAATAGCTGCTTGATTTTCCTTGGCATGCTCCCTCTTAACCGCTCTGAAGACCTCTCAACTGGGAAGGGAAATCCACACCCTGACAGGTCTCCATGTCTTCCTCCCATCAACCCGTCAACGACAAGTTCGCCCTTCATCCATTCTAAGTGGAGCACTTGGAACGTGCTGGAGCCGGGCGTGGAAAGGCATGGAGCCCGCTGCCTCTGGCACGGCTGCCAGGGCACCTGGTAGCCAGTCACATCATCCTCTCTTCCCTGGAACCCTCAGTTTTCTCATTGGTGCAATCGGAAATGCAGCCCAGCCTTGGCTTTGCCATCTAGCGCTGCTGAGAGTGTCCACGGAGACGCCAAGACTCCTCCGTACACGGAGGAACGTTTTCATCTTCCTTGTCGAGCGTCAACACAGCGGAACCCGGAGCAGGTGGGGAGACAGTTCTGCTTCCATGCCAGGGCCTCCGCCTTGCTTCCTCATCGACCTGGAGGATGCATTCATCACCTCCAAAGCGGTGGGCCAACAGAAAACGTGTGCGGATGGAGTGCACACCCTTTCCCGCCAACCCCCACCTTCCAAGACAGTGGGAAGGGCCTGGAACCTGTCAGATCCTGCTCTTCCGCTGCCTCAAACCATAAAACGCTGGCTAAACAATAAGAAGACAATACTGACCCAATCCCCGAGATAGATCAGATGGAAGAGGGGTGGTGATGGGGGAAGACAAGAGCAGAGGGTGGAATCTTCTTAAGCAGTGCTGGTCAACCTGGTCCCTACCGCCCACGAGTGGGCATTCCAGCTTTCATGGTGGGCGGTTGCAGAGCAACCAAAGTATAAATAAAAAGAGAGATTTAACTATAGTAAGTTGTTTTATAAAGATTTATTCTGCCAAACTTAGCGCAAATCCGACATAAAGTACTTGGTAAGTAATTAGTATTATATGCTTTAACTTGCTGTAACTCTGCTCTATAAATTTTATAAAGTAAAGTTACTTCCCTACTTTATAAATCACCATGACTGTGGAACCGGTGGGCAGTTAGAAAATTTTACTACTAACAGAGATACAAAAGTGGGCGGTAGGTATTAAAAGGTTGACTACTCCTGTTCTTAAGGGTGAGGATTTGTATCAACTCAGAGTACCTTCAACACATCAGCTCTAGAAATCACCAGAGAAGAAGGAGGGCCTGTCGGGAACTTGGGGCATCCAAGGGCTTGGCTTCTGCCGAGTTCAGTAGCAAGGGCAGCAAAAAACTTTCCTTGGCAAGTGCTACTGTGGGCTAGCTTGAGCTCATATGCTATGAATAGAGATGTTTTAAATGTATTAAACATTGGCCCTTTCTTTTTTTCTTTTTTTTTTTTTTAGAAATTACACTGACAGAGGCTTCCTTAAACATTATTTGAATAAAGCCTCATTACTCAGAGTCCAAAGAAGTTCATTAGGAGGAGATGGCTTTGGAAAGGAATCAAGGAGCCAGCCTTTCTTCTCAGCAGTGAATTGCATTAGCTACTTCCTACTTATTTAAATCTTGAAATAAAAGATGTAAATGCTACAGTGACATCTTAAGATCATTGTGAAGGCAGGTCTTGCATGCACAAAAAAAAAAATGCCCAGCTGGTCTGCAGATAAAACAGATTGATAATTAGTTGCAAAATGTAACATTTCATCAGGAATATTTTGAATAATCCAATTTATCTTTGTCAGATATGCAGCACATATTTTTCCGGGGAGCAGCTTTGTTCTTTAACATAATATTATAATTTCAGGCTGCTAATGAAGGCGCCCGCCGGCCGGCCAGGCCTTGATGTGCGGCGTGGCAGGGAGCGTGCGGCGGCCCGGGGACCCGAGCACCGGAGCACGCCGCGCCCCGCTGCCGCCACCTGCCCGCCGTGGTGCGGGCCGCGGGCCGCGGGCGATCAAAGGGCCGGCGGGCGGCGGGGAGGGCGCCCCTTGCGGGTGGAGCGTGGGTTGCCGTCGCCGGGCGGGCTCTGCGGACTCCCGCTTCTAATTAACAGATGCAAACGCGCTCTCCCTGCCCGAGACCACTATGGAGATGGCGCCGGCCAAGGCGAGGGCGAGGGCGCATTCAGGTTTGGCATGGGGAGGCTGGAGCAGCCTCAGGACTTTCCCCGGGCGGGGCGGGGGCGCACCTGCCTGGCTTCACGAGGGAAGGGAGGGGAGGGGAGCGAGGAAGGATGAGGGTCCTGGGACAGTTTGCAGGAGCTGCAAGAGCATCTTCAAGGGCTCCGCGGAACCCCGGTGCCAAGAGACAGTAAGGCCTATTGGAATGGCCGGGATGCCCATGTTTACACTGAGTGGGAGCCACTTAGCCTTGGTCCGGAGAGCCCCAGGGCCTGGCTCAGCAAGGAGCCTCCTCTTAAGACCAAGAGCCCAAGAGCGGACCAGAGAATTCTTGCAGAGACCTTGACTAAGACGCACAGAGGAGACACGCTCAAACCGTCATATATCCAGGGGCCCTGGGCACTCTGGCTCTGTTTCCCCAGGATCACCCATATTCCACGGGAGACAACAGAGAGGGTGTGGCTGGCTTCCAGGGGAAGTGCTGGCTGCTTGGAAAATTAGCTCGTACTTCTCGGAAGGGGCACTAAGTCCGGCAAAGAAAAAACTCCAGCGGTGAAGAATGCCCTTATATTTCGGTTCTACTCTGTGCACAAAACGTGTCTTTTATTTAAAATGCACCATTTTGGCTGCATGTATACAAACTCCACACCAGTGCCGTACATACCCGCGCTGGAGTTGTTTGGAAATGCGGGTGCTTTCAAAAGCAAATTCAATTTTTGCGCTGAGATCAAGTTCTGTAGCCCTTGGTTCAACGGTCGTGGTCCATGAGAGATGAATGCCGCCCTCCTGATTGTCCCCTTGTGAAATGACAATGTTACCTGTGTCCTAAAATCCTGCAGAGTAGATTTGATGACCTCACACCCCCCCCCCAGAGTGTCCAAGAGACAAACATGTATTACAACACTACCTGATTTTTTTTTAATGTAAACTTGAATGCATTCAGCAAACACAGAATACTTTGAAAAAGGTATCTGTTCTCAGGAGACCAAACCACGAGGTTGCTCCTTTGGACGGTGACTGCATAAGGAGCTATTCTCTTCACCTGGTTACTCAGGCTCCTGTCGTCGGGGTCGGTGCTCCATGATTCCAATCACTTCACGGTCCCAAGGACCAGTGTCAGTCAGCACAGTAGGGTTGTGTCTATTGACTTGAACTCCTCCCAGTGCGTCCGCCTCTTAAAGTACACTGTGAATGTAGTTCAGGCTGGAGAGGGCCTCCTGTTGACAGGGATCCTGGCCCAGAAGGTTGTTCTTCCCGCCTTTATTCCTTCCGGGATTATATGACAAGCCTTCCTCAGGAATTGTTTATCTGGTCCAGACTCGAAGGTCAGTCTGGCGTCATCTCTCTTCCCGGAGAAGTCCTGACAGTTTTGATTTTTTTCTGGGCTTCCTGACCACCGAACGAGCCTGTGGTTGCACTTTCTGCTCTCTACTCTCCTTTCTCTATAGGCTACCAGGGCCCGTGGAGCAGGAGACAGTCCAGCAACCCCCCAGAATGGACAGGAGCCAGGGTGCTCTCAGGCCTCCCTGCCTGTCCCCAGCAACCTTGGGAGCCCCTGTACCCTTCCTAGCCCTGGAGGGGCTCCTCAGAGCACTGAGGAGGAGGAAGGGACAAATGCGTGTGCTAGCTACGGACATCCTACATTGGCCCTTAGAGGTGGGCCAAGCTCAGCTCCTCTGCGGGACCTCTTCCTGGCACAACAGCACTTGGGGACTTGCCCAGGCCGCGTGGCAGATGTGTGTGCTCTGCAAGACTCATTGGCCCTGAGTTTCTTCTTCTTTCTTTCTTTATTGATTTTATTTGTTTATTTATTTGTTTATTTATTTTGTATTTTTCTGAAGTGAGAAGCAGGGAGGCAGTCAGACAGACTCCCGCATGCCATGCGCCTGATTGGTATCCACCGGGCATGCCCACCAGGGGGCGATGCTCTGCCCCTCTGGGGCGTTGCTCTGTTGCAACCAGAGTCATTCTAGCGCCTGAGGCGGAAGTTATGGAGCCGTCCTCAGTGCCCAGGCCAAATTTGCTCCAATACAGCCTTGGCTGCAGGAGGGGAAGAGAGAGGTAGAGAGAAAGAAGAGGGGGAGGGCTGGAGAAGCAGATGTGCGCTTCTCCTGTTTGCCCTGACCAGGAATCGAACCTGGGACTTCTACACACTGGGCCGATGCTCTACCCTTGAAGCAACCATCCAGGGCCAGCCCTGAGCTTCTTTTAAGGAGATCATCAGAAACGTTGGTAGAACCCACTCACTTTATCCTGGGAGTGTCTGTATCAACTACCTTTGTCCAGGAGCCAAGGACTGCATTAGCAAACCCCTAAGAGGGTGGCCTTGTGTCCCAGTCCTCATCCTCAGGACAAAACAGGATCACAGAACCCCCCCCCCCGGTCAGCCTGGTGTCAACCACCCTTGGGTAGCAACCCTCCCCCCCCCAATCGTGAATGTCTCTGTGAAGCTCTGCCCCATGAGTCTAGGAGTGCCTGGAGCAGGGGCGGGTTTCCTTGCTTCTCACTCCCCATGCCCAGCAAATGAAGATGGACCTGACCCAGACTGTCCCCTCTGAGACCAGCTGACCCCAGAGACAGAGGCTCAGCACTGCGGGCCAGGCATGAGAGACTCTGTTTTGTAATTTCCTCTGGTGCACAGAGCCCATGGCCGCCATCTTCCTTCCTTCCACCAGCATGTGTGCAAAGTAGAAGTTCAGTGGGCATCACGAGCAGGTCCTCTTCTCTGCCTTCCTTGCTTATCAGCCGTACGGGAGGAGGGTTGGCCCTAGGATTCCTCCCAGGTAGCCATGACACCTAGCACTAAAAGACAATGAAAAATGGTATGAACTTGGATGGATCTGTTGGTGAATCAATTAAACCCAACTGGAGGCTGGAAATCTATTCAAACTGGAGCCACTCTGGAGGGGTGGGGTGGGGAGGGCTCCTGGCAGGAATTACCTCCCCATGGTCAACTCTGCTCATCACCTCTGTGACTCTTAGAACATGTACCATGTCTTATCCCCTTACTGTGATTATTTGTGGGAGTTTTCTCATGCCCCCACCAGAGTGTCATCTCCGTGAAGACACCGACCAGGTGCCTTGCTCACTTAGCACATCCTAGGCCTCTGTGAAAAATGTCTGCGATACACCCAGCAAGTAAACCCGTCAGACAGGCACCATCACAAAGTACCCATTGTATTAGGCTGGCATCGATAAATGGCTCTCCAAACATTAGCTGAGAAAGAAGAATAGGAGAATTTCGATTTATCACAGAAATGGGATTTACATGAGCTTAGGTATAAGGTGAGCTAAGGTGAAATCTTTTTTTTTTTCTTAGATGTCAAGCAAATTCTCCCACAAATCTCCTTGAAAAGTCCAGTATCAATACACAAAATATTATAAGGCAGAGCTAACACCAGTGAAGGCTTCAGCATTTCCTCTTTTAGGTACGAATCTTCTCTGGATGACAGAACAGTAAGATGCTTCCCTGAGTGTCACACGAGCTTCCAGACTTTTATTGAGTGAATGTCCACAGTGGCTGCCTATTCTTTAGACCGGGCCCTGGGACAGAGGGGTGAGCTCAGCAGGTAGGCACAGATCTTCCCCAGGAAGGGACCAGGGACAGTTCAGCATGAAGTATGAGGCCTCCCAAACGGTCCCCAGCCAGAGATAACCGTTTCTCTGCAGGGGCAGGAGTGGGCCCAGCGGACCAGCTCCACCTGACCACATGTGGTGGTCTGAGACGTGGAGTGGGGCTTCAGCATTGAGTGGAAGCCCACTGAGTCTTGTGCCATGAGCAGCCTATAGCAGGGGACCCCGTATTCTTTCTCACAACTGCATGAACTGTGTCCGTGTGAGCCTACCACACAGGGTTATTTATGCAATCTCTTTGCTGGTCATATTTTCTCTCAATGGATTGTCAATGCCAAGGTGTGGGGGGGTGTCTGTCTCATCCACCCCTGTCTCCAGGACCTTACACCACTGCTCTGCACATAGTAGGTGCCCTGGAAATATTCATTAAACGACAGAAAGGGTCTCCCCAGTAACTGGTGTCCAGCTCTGCACCTTCTGGAGAGGGACTGGGAGCCTCCAGAAAAGCCAAGACCATATCAGGGGTGGGGCGACGCTCAGTCATTCCAAAGAAACAAGCTACATGTGGCAAATTCTTCACTCTCACCCTGCAAACGATGTCGGCAGATTGTCCAACCTTTTTCCGAACACCAATATCGGCACCGACATCAGTCCCATAATGTCTCACGTGGATCCTGTGACTCTGAAGGATTTCACAAGTGCCAAAGAAGGAGGTGATGTGTCTGTGAAAATCCCTGCTGGGTGACCACACAGACTCTCAGCACTGCAGGCCTCTGGGCTGGACACACATTACCTGGTTCCCCCAAAAAGGAAGGCCCCGGCCCATCTCTGTTCACATGCATAATGCACATATGCATAAACAATATATGGACAGCCCCAAACCCCGAAATTGAAGAACTGTTTCTTTGCAACTATTTGGTCTGCAGCCCTAACGATTATCTGGGGATAGATCAATTTTCAGCAGCTGTAGACAGCCATTTCCGCATGAGTCCTGCCCAGCTCCACCAGAGACACGTGTTAAAAGTGAAAGGGCCTTCATCACGTTAAGAACATGAATTTTTCTAACCATAAATTTATTTCACTGGATTCCTGAGCGATGCAGTCATCCTACACCCTTTCTTATAAATCAGAGGGGTGTACCCACTTTCCGACGTTTGCCAATTTGCTGGTTTTCCTGTAATTAGGGGGAAATGCAATTCACAAGAGTTACAAGCCCAGAGGAGGTCCCTGATGGAGTTGAGTTGTTTAATATCTGCCTTCGCGCGATGCTTTTTGTAAAGGACGATTCAATGGGGAGGGTAAGGGGGCGAAAAGAAATTGTCGTCTAAACACAGGATGGTTAAGACCTAACGTGGGATGTGGTGGTCAGTTTCCTCTGAGTGGCTTTGGTCATTCTGCATAAATGGTCGGCAGTGCGGCTTTACAGCACCTGGTGGTGGAGGACGCAGAGTCAGGGAAATCAGAGCCCACAGGAAATGGAAGTCACAGGCGCTGGGAAGATGCGTCTGCGCTCGGGGTGTGGAAGGTCCCAGGCGAGGACTTCACGTCATGGTGCACGCTCAGAGCTCAGGAACACCACCCCCAAAGCCTTCCCCACCTTGTGTTGTAGGAGATACGAGACGGCGACTTTGCTGTCGTGTTTATCTTTAAAATGGAAGTGGTTCCAGATATCGGACATTCTCCTTTTCTGCCAGTTTCTGCACTCTGAATTCTACTCGGAGGCAAGCGTGGGTGGCGGTCTTGAAAAATATAATGGATGAACCCTAAAATCTGCCACCTGCACAGGGCACTGTCACACGTGGCGTACACATAACCATGCCATCTCATAGTCTGGTTGTTCAGACCGATGCTGGTTTACAGGAATGCCTCTCGCCGTGTTTGAAAAGCATAGTGATAGCCATGATTAAAATAAATACTAATGAAAAAGGACCAAAAAAAATACACTGCTCATGAAAAATGAGGGGATCTTTCAAATGAATACAAAGCAATAAAAAAAGAAGCATTTGATTCTTTTTTTATTGAACAAGAACATCAGAAAAGCAAACAAGTCAAAGGATGTTGTTGGATTATGCAAATGAGGTGCAAGACCAACTTTTACTTCATTGGTGAAAACGCACCAGATGAAAGGCTGAAAGAACTGGGGTGTCTACCCGTTCCCTGATCCCCTCATTCCTGTGAGCAGTGTAAATAAACCAGTAAGTGCTTAGTGGCCAAGATGCTCTCGATGAGGTCAGATCTATGACACAGGTATTCAAGAAACATTTGAAGAATTAACTTTAAATGAATTAAATCTCAGACTTAAATTTTTTTTTAAAAGAAGAGATATCATTTTATTTCTACAAATGGAAAACTCTCCCATTTCCATTCAAGAAAGAAAGAAAGAAAGAAAGAAAGAAAGAAAGAAAGAAAGAAAGAAAGAAAGAAAGAAAGAAAGAAAGAAAGAAAGAAAGAAAGAAAGAAAGAAAGAAGGAAAGAAGGAAAGAAAGAAGGAGGAGGAGGAGGGAAGGAAGGAAGGAAGGAAGGAAGGAAGGAAGGAAGGAAGGAAGGAAGGAAGGAAGGAAGGAAGGAAGGAAGGAAGGAAGGAAGGAAGGAAGGAAATGAGGAAGGGTGGAAGGGAGGGAGGGAGGGAGGGAGGGAGGGAGGGAGGAAGGAAGGGGGAGAGAGAGAGAGAGAGAGAGAGAAAGAAAGAAAGAAAGAAAGGCCCAATAATCCTCCTTAATTTTAATCAGGAGATAGCAAAAAAAAGAGAGAGAGAGAGATAGAGAGAAAATACCCCAAAAAATTTCAAAAAGAGCCATTTTGTGAAAAAGAACACATAAGGAGGGAACAGTTCCCGGAAGAGACGTGTTTTCCTCTTCTTCACAACCCCGCTGTGTTCTCCGTCCGTCACCCGGTAACTCCAGAGGTGAGCCGACGGACCCCTGGATCTAATCCTCCACCTGACCCTGGCCTTTGTATTTAACGTGTCACTCAGAGACAGTATCCGGCTGGCAGTCGCCGTCAGAGAGGAGCAATAAATAACACTCCTTCCATTTGCTCGCGAGCCCCCTGCGTGCAGACGCCACTCAGCAGGCATTTGCCGCCGAACACCTTGGGACGCACTCTTGGAAGGCCACCCCCATCTGATGCCAGGCAGGGCCGCACACACCGGCTTCGAGGAGGGGCGCGGAGAGCAGTGTGTCCAATTGGAGTTACAAGGGAATTTAGGAAGACAGAATGTAATTACCTGAACTGGAGCCCAGCCAAGGTACTGGGGCAGTGAAAAAAAAAAATTTTTTTTCAGGGGAAAAAAAAAACACCCTTAATTCTCTCAGCTGATGGAAGCCAAACGCGAGCCTCTTTCCGCTTATGATTTGGCAGCGCGGGGCGTGTAAATCATCCGCAAACAATAAATAAAAATAAAACTTCACCAGCCCTCCGACAGGCTCACAACTGCTCACCGCCGAGCCCTTTGTCCGTGGATCAGGCAGGTGACGTGGCCACGAACAGCAGGATCGTTTCCTTTCCCTGCCTGGCTCCTGGCTCAGTTTGCACGGGGACACCGCCGGTCAGGTTCTGCCCCAAAAGCAGAGCTCGTGTTGTGGCACCAGGACCGGGTCCGAGATGACTCTCACTGCTTGCAGAGCAATTTTTTTTTCTATCTTAAATCTGGGCTAAATTTTGCTGAAATCAAGTGAATAACCTAACAATCTTACACGAGGGATGTGAAATATTATAGAGAGTGTTAGCTGGGAAGTCTCTCTCTCTCTCTCTTTCTCTCTCTCCCTCCCTCCCCCCCTTTCTCTCTCTCTTTTCCAAGAGAGAAAGGTATGGAGAAAGGAAGATGGAGAGGGACGAATTGGCCTCTGAAGGCCTGGAAGTTATCTACATGCTTAAAATATTAATCACTTTATCCACAGAGCCAGCCAGCTCAGGAAGCCACAGTGCCACGGACCTCTGCAAGGTGGTTCCGGGGGAAATGGGTCGTGTGCTGATGTCCCCAAAAAGGCAGGGGTTGGCTTCTTGGTGTTGCTTCCAAAGACTGGCCCGGGACCACTTCCCTCCCTCCCGGAACAGTCCACGGCCGCTAATGACCTCCTTCCGTCATAATTGCAGGAAGTTGTCAGCACGAAAATTCCAGGGCAGCTTATGGTTTGCGGTTTTCCCCTGGAGGGTTCGACAGAGGAGTGCATCCAGCACGACACCTCCAACTTTTGGGAGTGGAAGCACACGTCTGCATGGCCCAGGAGACCAGAGTTATCCTTGCAACAGCCTATATGGCCCAGAGAAAAGTCCAGTTTCAATGCGGGCGTTTTTAAAGCAGAAAGGCCATTTCCCCACACCCCAAAAGCAGAGAGCCCAGGAGGAGAAAGCCCACCACTGCCTCTCACTGTCTCTGCTTTCATAGTGGCGAGTCTCCACCCTTCAGACACGGTGCGCGACCCCCTTCCAGCAAGCCAAGGCCTCGGCACATATTTTTTTCAAAGAAAAAAAAAAGAAAAAGAAAATAAAAAAGATAGGAGTCCAGTAAAGGCCGCGAGGGAAGTGGGGTTGGAAGACACAGGGGCAGACAGGCTGCGGTGGCAGCGGCGACCCCCACGAATCCACGCTGCGGCTCACTTCCCAGGGGAGGGGAGCCTGTGATAAACCAGGTCACCCCCTGATCCACACGGCTCGACTCTGCAGGGCTGCAAGGACCTCTATGACCCTCGATGGAATCTGTCGAAAAGTTGACGGCCAAAATGCCCTTCCTGATAGGCTGAGGATACTTCTAGAAAATCCCGTGCTTCCGGAAACAGGTGAACACCGGCTCCCCTCTCGGCGTGGGACCGACCACACTGCCTCGTGGAGGGCGCTGCGTTTTGGTAAGTGTTGGTCACACTTACCTGGCAGGGGGAATACCATGATCAGGTAAGTGTTGGTCAGTGCTTCCTTTTGTTGCCCAGGAAACCACGTTGAGATCAGTGGGGACGTCAGTGAATGGTGGGTTTCCCTCCCGCTGGTGACGCAGGCCAAGTGGGGATCAGAGGACGGCAGGAAAGGAGGCCTTCGCATTCTCCCGGGAACACTGCTGCTTTCTGAGCCTTGCCCCGCCCTCTGGTGTGGATCTTTAAGTCACCTTAAGCTGACCCCCAAAAGCCATCCCCATTCGGTTTCTAATCGTAACATAAAGGACCAAACCCAGAGCCGCCTTCCTCCTCCCTGTGCACTCTGGCATTGGGGTACGTCCGCTTTTCCGGACCCGTGGGCCCCAATGGGTGGCCCCCACCTCCCCACCTGCAGGAAATGAGCAGTGAATGCATGGAACAGACCCCCCCACACACCCGCACCCACTCCCATGAAGTCAGGGTGGGAAGTACCAGTGGAGAGGGTTTCTTATTAATAATTCATCCCGAGCAACCCCCTGGAGCAGTTTCACTATGAAATGCTCTGCAGAATGCTTCCACACACTAATTAATATTTTCAAAGTCTTCCACGGGCCCCTTTTAAAAGCACTTTTGCCATCCATTGAATGTTCTGCATTATAAGTAAAAGATCAATCCTGTCCTCCCAATCCTATTGATGAGCTGTCTAACCAACCAGCGTAGGATATTAGGTGTCAACAGAATTGTGATTTTGTGTTTTGTTTTATTTCTTTTCCCTCAAATATCACCCTCAGGTATTGGGCTGGAAACTGGCTTCTCTTCTGAGACCCGCTGTCCCTCCCAGGTTACAGAAAGACGCAGGCGGGCAGGGGACATCCGTGTGAATAGCTGGCATGAGAAATGGTCTCCCATCACCCACTCTGAAGGCGAGGGCCCCTGTTCCCTCCAAGGCCAGTGTCCCCAGGCACGGGGGCAAGAAACTCCCTGAGAAAAGGGCCTCAGCTTAACCCCACAGCAGAGTGGAGCAGATGGCTCAGCCTGGCACCCTTGGGGGCTGTCTATGCTCGGGGACTCGTGAGCACCAGACCATCAATGGTGGTGGGCACAGCCCCTGCCTTCCAGTTTTAGGGCACGACCCTCCCACACCTGCAGAAGCAGCCAGGACCTGCCCAGACGCCCACGCCGAGGCCGTACCTCTGGCCTCGCTCGCTGTGACCACAGAGCCAGCCACGGGGGACAGAACTCCAGCGGCAGTCAGTCCCCTCCGGGTTGGGGAGCGGGCAACAGACAGTCCTTCACGATGTGCTGATCTCAATGATTCTTCCTAAACGTTACCTGGAGACTATTTCTCCATTCAAATCAATCTTGCCTATTGATCCTGGCAATTAAAAGAATAGGAAAGGAATAACTTTTGCCCTTTACTCTCTCGCATTCAAGAAAGTGATTTACAGAGTCAAACGGGTCAACATGGAAGTAACCACTTGACAGGGTAAAGAATCCGCTTCTCCCCGGGACAGCGTCCAAGGCCTGTTGGGGACAGGCTGCCGGGCCGGGACGCTGTTGGCCATGCGGCTCTGTTTTCTAGTTCACAGGCAGTGCCCACCAGAACATGGTGTTCATGAGGATTTTTTTTTATTTGAAATTCACATAACCAAAAATGAAGCATTTTCAAGTGTACAATTCAATGGCATTGATTCTATTCATAACGCGCCACAATCACCGCTATCGAGTTCCAAAACATTTTCATCTCCCCCCTCACGATAAAACCCTGTACGCATTAAGTAGTCACCCCCTCCCCATCCCACTTACTCCTAGCCCTTAAGAGCCACAGGTCTGTGCTCTGTCTGTCTCTATGGCTGTTCCGATGCTGGGCCTTTGATATAAATGTGGTAGTAAGACATGGAGCCTTGGCGGCTGGCTTCTTTCTCCGTGTGTCATGTTTCCCAGGTGCATCCCTGTCGTGGCTGGTGTCCGGGGCTGAGTCCACTCCGTCGTGTGGGCGGACCGTGTTTATTTCTCCACTCACCTGCTGATGGACAGGTGGGTTGTTCCCGCCTTGTGCCGATGGTGAAAAGTATGGCTCTTAACATCTGTGAACACCTGTCTGTTTCAGTCCTCAACTTCAATTCTTTGGGGTGCACAACCAAGAGTGGGCTTGCGCGCAGTCATTCTACGTGTAACTCTTTGAGGAGTTGGTGGGGATTCTGACGCGGCGCTCCTCAGTGACGCCGTGACGCTGCACGCAGAGGGAGCCCGTCCTGGGCAGTGAGGACAGGCAGGGGCTTTTGTGCTGCTGGTTTAGGCAGAGGTTCATGGGTGACCCCCTCCCCACCTGGAGTGAGGGATGGTTTACTCCATGCTCCTAATCCCAGATAAACAAGTCACCTCCAAATGCGTAACCCCTGACCACAAACCCCGTGTGACTCTGTTTGAGTAACGTGCGAGGGGCAGGGAGGAAGAGGGGAGAAATCCATGTGCCCCCTCTGGTTTAACATCTGTGATTCACCTTTCAGGATACAAACTCCCCACCCTGACGTGTAAGGCCCCCAACTCTCTTCCTTCTGATCACCCCAAACACTCCACCCCCACCCCCACTAGACCTGACCGCTCACAAGTCCCTATTCCCCTGTTTCTCTCACCGGAGTCCTTCACACAAACTGTTCCCTGTTCCCAAAATGCTTTTCCCTTCTCTGCCCCACGTTCACACCTACCCGTCCTTCAAGACCCGGCTCCGGTGCTGCCTTGTCCATCAGCTCTCTCTGCCCCTCCAGACGAAGTTCATGTCTCCTCCTCTGTGGTCTAGACCTCCACGGCTGTATCAGCAGTGACCCTGGTGCCTGGGAGAGAACAGACACCACGGCACCGTGGGGACCTGGGTCTCTGCCTTGAGTCATCATGCAGAACCTGCGGCTACCAAACACACCCCGACGTAAACCGCAGACTCACTGCACCAGGCTGGAGAGGGCGGTGGTGAGCACGTCACACCAGGAGAAAAGGAGGCGTGGAGAGCCCCTGGCTCGGGGCTCGGGACACGGGCACAACGACTGACTCCGTTCAGGCGCATGGTGTGCGGTGTTCCGATTCACCGCGGCTGTCCTTCCCCATCGGTTACAAACACCCGGACACCCGGAGGACGACGCCCTTCCACCTCGGTATCTTGAGTGTGTAGCACGTGAAAGGTGCTCAAATAAAGATCATTTGTGGACCTAGTCACTGAGTTCATGGAAAGAATTCCTTCATGTAAATGGACACGCCCCAGAGGTAACGGTTGTCACAGATTCCATCTTTGTATTTTGGTGGCCTCTCTCTCCAGTTCCGAAGCAACAGTTCCATTTTTACAGGTATGACAGAGTGGCGTCACTGTGGCCTCGGTCCCAGAGCCACAGATGCTGGTGCTTCCAGTGTCCCCACGTCCCCACCTCAGAGCACAGCAAGGAAGAAGCAGGACAACCTCGCCTGGGACGTCCTGCGATGGCCTCCTCGCCTTCAAGCCTCTCAGTCACACAGGCCAAGTGGGAGCAGCACCAGCGGGTCACACTGCACTTCGGAGTGGAACAGGGTGACCGCTAACCTAGGAAACCACAGAGGAGTCCACTCTGGTGGGAGGAGCACCCTGAGCCGTGAGGATGGACGAACAGGGAACAGCCAGCACGAGGCAGAGGAAGCCACTTACGCAAAACCGAGCTGCCACTTGCAGGAAAGTGTCCCCCTCCCTCCCTTCTGAAATGAGGTCAGAGGCACTGCCCATCCTCACCGTTCCTGCCTCCGCCCTGTTGGGGCCGACCTCCCCCACCTTCTCCGTCTCTGTCTCTCCACAGACTACCTTTTATGATGGGCACCTGAAGTCCAACTTCACCCGTTAAGCTCCAGTGAGTCCTCCAAACCACCCTCCTCTCCCTGACGGACTTCTCACCGTTCACGTGGCTTCCCACGGGTGACCCTGAATCAACAGGACTCTCGTGCCATGTCTTGCCTTCCCAAGGAGACTTTAACCTTTCTGTGGGCAGAGGCCACGTCTGATACACGTGGTTCCCGCAGGGCGTGGATCGGTAGTTTATATATTGAGAATGTCCAAGAACTTCCTCTTGGTGGTGACTGGTTAGGAGGAGGAGAGAGCCCGGATCCACAGGGCGGAGGAACAGCTTAAGAAGGACCTCAGAGGTGTTGTGTGCTTCAACTCCCATCACAGCCGTGACACGGACCCACGCTCCGAGTGGGGTGGAGGCAGAGCAGGCCTCTACACTCCCCCAGCCCCGTGCTTTTTGTGTAAATCAGGCTCCGAGGAAGTCTGCACGTGTGAGATCAGTGCAAACGCATGGGACTGCTGCCTCCCAAAGGGACCGGATTCTAGAACTGCTCCTACTCACTTCCCTGCTGAACGCCTTCTAATATCTCACAAATAATGTTCTGCAAACACAATTAGGGCCGTGCTTGTTCAACGTTATCTGTTAACACATAGAACAAAGCGGCAGAGAGCCAGGAAGAAGTCAACTTAGGCAGTCTGACAAGAATGCATTTGGGCTGAATATCAATTCTTACTTGGTCAAGTGAAGGTGATTATAAAACTAATAAGGAGACCCCAGGGAAGTCACTGTCTGACATTCCTGAAGGTTAGAAAGTTTCCCGTTGGATGAGAAGCAGGGCTAAGGGAGTCCCAGTTAGGACCCGGACCCTGAAGCTGATGCTTTTGCAAGTTAAACGGTCAGGAATTAGGGCCGGAGTCAAGGTAAAGCTGGGGACCATGAAATTCGGATCTGAGGGAGTGACGTTAGACCTAAGTCCAAGTAATGGGAGCAGATCTGAGTGACCTCTGCCCCCACCACACTCAGAAACGAGACGGTGACATTCGGAGCCACGTGACTCCTGGGAATGATTTCCATGTGGCCTCTTTGCTTTTCAGACGAGGAAAGTGAGACTCGGAGCACGGATCTGCCCACAGTATCTCGGGGGCCGAGATCGGGGCCGCCACGCAGGTCTCCCAACCCGCCGCGTGGGTCTGTCCACTGCAGGAGCCCAGGTGGGGGACACAGGTGGGCAATCGCAGGGGACCGGCTGAGCTCAGGGAAGCAGGAGGTAGAGGGCCGCCTTGACCACACGGCTCTGCGTGCCAAGCGACGGCCCTCTTCCCAGCCGCGTCGTCCTGCGATGCCAGGGTGTGGAAAACAGAGGTGACATCCCCATGGCTGGCCAAACCAGCCATACAGACCTCTGTGAAGGACGATCAATGAGTGAGGGCAGCAAGGGTGGACAGCCCCTCTCCGAGCAGGGTGCCGCTAACATTCAGAGCAGAAGGGAGCGCTGACCAGAGCCAGGCAGGTATCGTCTACCACCGTCCATTCCTCCCTCTCCGGGTAGTCTGTGCTCGGCCCTGGGGTCCTCCCTGTCCACCCTGGCCTTGGGAGTCCTTCTGTCTGAGAGATCCTCCCTCTGCACACCCCACCAGGAACCCGAGCCAGTCTTTAGGATAAAACCACGTGTGCACTGGGGAGCCACGAGCCAGCGGACCTGACCTTCAGAACAGGAGTGAATGAGAGCCGTCCGCAGCAGCAGACGGCAGGGAGGTTGTGCTCCTGACAAAAGCCAGGGTCAGGGCACTGGTGTGCTGAGTGGGAACACACAGGAGGCTTTTTCAACGGGCCGCTGTCTGCAAGGTCACCTGGCTCACCAGCGCGGGGCCCAGCTGGAACCCAGACACGTGGAACCCTGACACCATGGCTGTCCACTTACCACTGCCTCCCAGAGCTCCGTGGCCGGGGTGCTCACGCTGCCCCAGCATGCGACCTAACGCGTGTGCCGCTATGCACATCCACACACATGCATATGCACACACACAGGAGTGTGCAGGTGTGTGTGTGTATAGATAAGCTAACAGAAAAGCTTCAAGGACGATACTTACCCTCACCCCACGCCGTGACTTCCGGCCTTTTCTCAGCTGCCCCCCTCTGCGTGCACTATGCAGTCCACAACTGGAAGGGGGTCGCCCTGCGCTCCTCCTGCAGTTACACTGAGGTCCAGCAGAGTCACATGGACTGCCCAGGCCCCGGCAGCTGACCGGCCTGCAGGCCCCTGGCCCCCCGACCTTCACCCTGGCCTCCGGGGCAGGCTTTCACCCCCCAATCAGACACCCCTGCCTGTGGTCTGGGCCTTGATCCTCCAGGCTTCTCCAGTGCACCCAGAAACTCTTTGCTTGGGCTCTGAGTTGCACCGTCGTCCCAGGGCCCCACTGCCTGCCTGGGGCTCCCCACAATTACACATCACTGGCCCTCACATTCGGCCTCGGGCTGGAAGGTGGACAGGTGTGTCAAGCCATCCGCTGCAGGCCACCCTCTCCCCCCAGCACCGCTCTCCCCCAGGAAGGCTCCTGAGAGGTGGGTTCTGAGTGTGCTCGGGGTCCTTGCCCTCCAGAGGGGACCCAGGCTCTCCAGACACCCCGAGGCCTCCCTGTGAGGTACCCCTTGCCCGCACAGCTCCAAGCCCGCACCAGGTGAGCAGGTGCAGGGCCTGACCTCCTCAGGGATCGGGCCTCGCCGTGTTTGGTGGGTCAGCTGCGGCTCTCTGCCCGCTCCTGCCCCTGTTCGGGAAACAAAGCCGGAGACCCCAGCTGCGGGGCCCTGGTGAGGACCCCACCAGCGATTCCTGGATTGGCGAGCAGCCACTGCTGGGCCTGCAGGGGCCCTGGCCGCCCGAGGGACAGCGGGCCCCACGCTGTGGGCGCCAGGAAACGTCCAGGAGGCCCCCACCCACCTCCCCTCTTCCTGCCTCCCTGTGAGCCTGTCCAGGAGGAGGCTGCCCAGGAAGCCAGGAATGTCACATTCACACTACCGAACACCCCGCTCCTTGTGAAGCTCAAGAGTGCCATCTTGTGCCCGACAGGGGCAGCGGCCTGGTCTGTCCTCTCTCTCCGTCCGTCCTTCTCTGACCTGGCCTGCTGGGCCTCTGCAGGACCTGTCACAGCCTGGCCGGAGGCGAGGGCACAGTGACAGCCTGACAGCACCTGCACCCCCTGCACCCCACATCCCCCCTCCGCACACAGCCTGCCTTCCCACCCCCACCGGCTGGCCTGCCTGCCTGCCTGCCTGCCGAGGTCACTCAGCACCCGGGCACCTGCGGGGCTGGGAGGGTCTGCCCTGGGAGCTCAAGGCAGAGCACTCGCTGGAGAAGAGAGACATGGAGAGGCAGAGAGAGAGCAAAGGGGCCAGAGGGATGTGGACCGACGCAGAGCAGGGGGAGGAAGACCCAGGAGTCTGCACTTGGCTTTCAGTTCATCCCAAGCTTCTGTTTCCAGACACCCTGTGCCATATTCAGACTGTTGGAGTCACCGTAACAGGAAACGTAGTGTCTGCAGGGATTGACACACATTTAAAAAAAAAAGGTAACACTGCCAAGCGCCCGACCTCTCCACCTGGCGCGGCTGACTACGTGCTTCCCCTGGGGCCTCAGTTTCTCCCTCTGTGCAAGGAGACACACAGGGACTCCTCAAGGCCCAGCTCGGGTCCACCCTGATGGGGCATTCGACCGCCTGCCCACTAGGCCTCGGACTGAGCCCGCGGGCTCACGACGTGCCCGCTTTGAATTCCAACTCTTTTCCTCTCCGAGCCTGAGATCAACATGTGTTCAAAATAACCCAGCCAATGGCAGAAACGAAAAAGAAAAGGAAAGAAGGGGAAACAGGGAGGCCCCCAGTGGTCACCCCCTGTGTCACCAGGCTGGGGACCTGCATCTCTCTTGTAGAAATAAAGATGTCAGGAAAACTCAATGACGCCGCAGAGAAAGAGCTGGAAGGGTGAGTTGTCCACACCTGGCTTGCGGTCACCGGACAGACACACAGAACCAAGCCAGGCCCGGCGAGCTGGTCACAGCCACTGAAGGTTAGCCATGTGTGATCAGTAACCGTAGCCATATATGTTATCCAAGCATAGGGTTTGAAGGCCTTAGACCAGGGGTCAGGAACCTATGGCTGACGAGCCAGATGTGGCTCTTTTGATGGCTGCATCTGGCTCACAGACAAATCTTTAATAAAAAATAATAACGTTAAAAATATAAAACATTCTCATGGATTACAATCCATTTCCTACCGCTCATGTTCATGGTTGCGGGTGGCTGGAGCCAATCACAGCTGTCCTCCGGGACAACACCAAATTTTTATTGGATAATGCGTCACATACACGGGTCGTTGTATGGCTCTCACGGAATTACATTTTAAAATATGTGGCGTTCATGGCTCTCTCCGCCAAAAAGTTTCCTGACCCCTGCCTTAGACAGTGAAGATATTACAGCACTGTGTTAATAACATTCTTGCCCTGAGTTTAAAAACAAAAACAAACAAAAATAACAGAAATATGAAGACAGGAGATCTTGTCTAGAGTCCTCCCAAGGAAAGAACCAGCTTGGAATCCAGGCTCTGATCTTCGCCCTCATCTCCTGGCTTTTCAAGTTGCTCCACATTTAAAAAGAAGAAAAAAAAAAGTCAATTCATAAGAAACAAGCCTATTTCTGCCATGAAATACAATATCCTAACCATGGACCGGTAGTTTAAAACAAGCGGAACCCCGGCCTGGGTGGCGAGATTGACTCTGTTGCCCTGAACTAACTACTCCTGTAGTTTCAACTAAATCTCTCTTTCAAAGAGGGAAAAAAGAGAGGCCTGGGGGGTCTTCCAGAACAGTATACAAGAAATCGCCCTCCGCAGCAGATCGGTTCAATGGGTGTTTTTAATGCAGATTAGCTCACATTGCTATCAAGAGTGATTGTTGTGGAAGACAGGCCTATTTCCATCCCCCTTCCCTCGTTCGTTGGTCCTTCTGTAGTCTCTCTTAAATAACAGCCCTACGATTTCAAGGGACCACTAGAAAAACAAAAATGTGCTTATCAGCTGTGGGGAGAGAGAGGAAGACAGAGGGCGTGCATCCTGCAGGTGAAGGTCAGGGCCAGTCTCAGATGGAGTCACCCCAGTTCAGCTGTCCACCCTCCCACCCCCCCAACCGTCCCCACACTCCCTGGACTGGGGAACCCTCAGCTACCAGAAGGGTGAGTACCTGCCTGGAGAAGCAGGCTGGGGGTGGGGAGGTGGGTAGGAATGTGTGTGGGAGTCCTGGGGGTGGCAATGGGGGTGGGGGAGGCTGTTTGTCCTGCCAGCCTCCCCCCACCTTCGCCATGCAGGCACGTGCCCCAGCTCCCAGAGGCGCAGGACCGCTGTTTGAGCCAATGCATTATAATATTATTAGGTAAAACGGGGCGAGCATATGAAGTAGAAAATTGCATCTCATTTGTTCTAAATTTGCCAAAGTCTAAATCTTCAGGGAGGTATTTTTGCTTTACATGTTTGTTAATGGGGTCTGTTTCTTATTGCCCCAAAATGCTTAATACACAAAAGGAATCAGATTCTCTCTCTGGCTTTAATTCATCATAACAAACAGAAACAGAAGAAACTTGATTTCCACTTCTCGCTCTGCCTCCACAGTCTCCAATTCGTATTCGAGGCACTGCCATCCTGCACAGCATCTGAGGGAGCCCTTTTATTTACCTATTACGGCATCATTTGTAACATAAAACTGTTGTGTTCTCTTTTCATTAACAGATTCAGTTGCAAATGCAGTGGGGGGGTGGGGGGAATTACAAAAAGCCCCTTTTTAAAATGTGCGCATTTATTGGGATTATTAAATCACAGCAGCTAATAGTGGTTGTCACCAACTTAATTTAAAAAGCTGATGATTGCTCAAGCCCTCTGTATTCCGGAGTCTGATACGGTATAATTAGCGTTTGTGATTATTTAGTTAATTTGCAGATTAGGGACAAGTGCCTGTTTTGAAAAATGTGGCCACTCGACCTTCAGCTACCGAGGGAAGTGAGCCAGCCCCTCTTCCTGGAGAACAAAAGTGCCTGGTGAATGAACTGATGTTAAGTCAAGGGCAGTAAAAAGGGACTCTTTTCCAAGATCATCCTCCTGGATCCTGCCAGCCAGAAGTCCAGAGCACAGGGGCCGCTCCGGCCAAATCCAAGCACCTTACACCCTTGGAGACGGAACAAGGTAAAAGATGACCCTAGTCGGCACCAGCCCCTCAACACATCAGGAGCTAGACCAGAACATCCCGGCCACCCCGGCGCTCCACAGTCCAGAGCTGAGGGCCATGTGGAGTCGGGAATACATCCCGTATCCTTCTATGCGTTATTTCTATTGCCCACGTTTGTCATCAGTCATACGATGGTAATAAAATTTGTAACTGTTTCCCGCGTACCCTGGTGCGATTTACCTCGTCTAATAGACAATGCAAATGCTCAAAGGCACATATATGTCTTCATTAGATAAGCTGGTGCCTGAGCCGTCCCCCCCTCCAGAGACAATTTGACTCGTTTTTATACAATTTGCCTACTATACGGTGCAGATGGTTTCTATTAAGTGAAATATCTGTTCTCTTCCAAATTTTTAGTTTTTGTGATTAAATTACTTCGAAATGATGGTGCATTTGTATTATCTTTCCTTCATGACTTCATTCAGCTCTGCTAACTCCCCCAACGTCACCTCGAAAGCCAGCCCAGCTTCAACCCCTCAGAAAATCGGCCGCCCACTGTGGCTGTCTGAAGGTTGCGCCTCCCCGGCTGTGACATCTACTCTTTTATCGATGACTTTTCATCCGGAGCCTGAGCCACATGAGTTGTTTCTTTAGAGGTGCGTGGGAAGGCGAGTGTACCTGGACACTCTGGACGCATGTGAAAACGGGGGGTGGGGACTCTCCCCCGAACTGTTCAAAATATGGGCGGCCCTTTGTTAATATGCAGGTGTTGGGGTTTTTTTTTTTTGTTGGTTTGTTAGTTTCCTGCTGGCATCTCAGCGACAGTCGCTGACAGTGCACAAGCCTGCTGCCCCTACGTGGCCAGACGTGGGTGCCGGTTCCCAGCTCCGGTTCCCGGTGCCGGTTTCTCCTTCCAGCCTTCCTCCGCACCTGGTCTGTTCCGTCTCAGGTGGCCGCTCCGGGGCGCCCCCTGCAGCCGGAGGAGAGTGTGGTGGTGCTGCCCTGCGGCCAGCTTCCCATGGTGGACAGTGGCTTCCAGATCAAGAGGGACTCCACCGGATCTGAGAGCTCCTCTTCTGATGCTTGGGACCCGTCACCCTACTTGTCTCATTTCATTATTGTGACACTAAGCAAATGTGTCCCCAGGAACTCCTCATGGTTTGCATTCTGCCTCCATATTTTCTTCTCTCGGCATGCTCTCCGGGTCCTCCCACTGAGACACGGCCGGCAGCCGGGGCCAGCGTGGCTTCCTGTTCCCCTCAGCCAGCTCTTCTCAAACTTGCTCGCCCCCACTCGGCACCCCCAGACCTTGACCACAAGCCTTCCTCTGCGGGAGCAGAAACACTGGGGGGCAGAGAGACCCTCCCCTTTCCAGGAGGGAGGGAGGCGGCGTGAGCTCAGAAAAGGAGAGTGCAGAGAAAAGGGTCGGCCGAGGAGGGAACCCCCAACTTCTGTTCACAGTCTGAGCCGGGAAGGCTCACCAGGGACCCCCTGCCGCCCCCTCTGCAGCAGCTCACCCTGGCAGCCCAGCCGATGATCCCAGGTAGCCCTCCACAAATGAGGGCTCACCGGGGGTCCTCACTGTGCGGGGGCTGACTCGAACAATGGGGCCCTCCCAGCTCCCATCAAAGCAGGACACATGAGCAGTGGTGCCAGAAAGAGTCTCAGGGGTCCCCGGGTGAGACAGCAGTGACCCAGTCCTTCCAGAGGTGAGCGTAGGGGCAGACGGCAGGAGACCCCCGTTCGAGTCCCAGCTCTTGCCTGTGACCCTAGGCAGGCCAATTAACCTCTCTGGGGCTCAGTGTCTGGGGATGTTATGAAGATCAAATACAATAACAGGCCCGGAAAGGCTTTGAAACAGTTCAAAGTGCCTGACAGACATCAGGCAGGGGTCTGACTCCGTGTTCATGGTGGACACGTCAGCAGCGCTGAACCAAGACCTGCAAAGACTGCCCTGAACCGCGGGATGGCCAGCAAGGTCTGCACCAGGCAACGCCCTTCTGAGACCCTGTCCAACCAAAACGCCCAGTTTGCCAAAGGAAAATATCCAACAGACGGCAACAGCAGCTCTGGACCGGGCAGGTGTTTCTTTCTCGACAGGAGGACATTCCAGAGAAGCCCCTTCTGCCCACGTTTTGGGGTGCCTGTGTGACCTGACCCCACTCTGGTCTGCTCTGAGGCTGGCTGACACGGGGTAAACAGAGCTGAGTTCATGAGACCGGCGGAGGGATGGAGGAATGAATTCTCTTCTCGGTCAACAATTGCTTTCACAGAAAACGGAGAAATTGCTACCAAAAGGCCACCCTCAGAAGTTCCTCCCTGCCTGCCATGCTCAACGTCAGTTGAGCTGCCAGGTTTGCTCCCAGGTGGCTCTGAGGACCCGCGAGGGACGTCTGTGTCACTGTGGGAAGATGATGGAGATGCCTACAAGGTCTGGTTGCTTCTACCACCAAGGTATATTTGGCTCCATGTGGAGCAGAGGAGAAGGCTAAGCTGACCCGCACATCTGTCTTAATTCCCTACCACCCCATGCCTCCTGACGCCCCACCGGAGCCCAGCATGGCTCCTGCTCCTCATGCACCCCAAGGCGTCTGACACCAGGACAACGAGCCTCACTGAGGGCCACCCAGCCGTCCACAGCATGGGAGGCAGGTTGGTCCAAATGAAGGGAGACCAGGGGACGCTGAGTCTGAAGGGACTGGAGTTCAGCTTGACCCACCTGAGCCCCCCACAGACCAGTCAGACACCCGGGAAGCCCGTTGCCCGTCAGCCAATCCCTGTGGCTCTGCCGCCTCCTGGCCCGTCTTCCAGAAACGCCCACACGGACCCTGCAGAATCCCGCCGCTGACGCCAGAGGCGGAGTTACGTGCAGTCACCCGGCTGAGTCAACCACAGCTACACAGCTCTGCTTTGAGGAGATGGTCACATCCGAGAAGAGGGGGTCAAGAAGGATGTTGGTCCATGATCCCTGATGTCACCTGTGAAAATGATCGGGAAACATCCGAGAGCTCCATGAGCTCCCACTCTGCCCATGCAGGAGGGAGAGACCTCGCCACACCAGAGCAGGATAGTCCATCCAAAGGAAAGCCGTGCTGTTCCGAAGTCAATCTCAGAACATAAGAACGACAGCGTGGGAGTCAGGAAAGTCGTTCAAAGATCAGGGGGCAGTTAAACAGCAGACCGGGAGACCATCTGTACCAGTCACGAAGTGCTTTTAGAAGAGCGAGTGCTCCCTCACCCCATGGGTGGGCCGCAGGTACCTACGGTGTGTGTCCACGGGCACCTGCCACAGGCCTGCTCCTGGGAGACAGGGCAGCCAGACTGCTCTCCTAACACGGGAGCAGGGTTCTGACTCAGCCGCAGATGAGGGGTGGGGTCAGAGCAGCTATTTCCGCTCTCACTGCGGTATCTTAAGTTCTCAGTTTCCTCTCAGGCAATGAGGTGGAGGGGGTGGACAAGTAGGAGCCTTCTCGTAAAGTCCGGCTCTGGAGGAGTCCTGAGACCCAGGAGGGCATAGGCAAAGCCTGGCACCCAGAGGTGCTGCAGAAATGGTGCCCGTCACTGACTCTACAGGGCATTCACAGAGCGCCCGCCAGTCCTGCCCCAAGCTCGCCAGCTCAGGGGCACAGCTGCAGGCAGAGAACGGACAGCTGCAGAGAAAATGGAAACCCCGGGAAAGAAGTTTGTGATTCTGTGATTCACAGGAAATGAGCAAGTCATTGCTGGGTCTGCAGGGAAGGTCTTAGCCACACGGGGAGGCTGAGGAGGCTGGAAAGAGGGGGTGCGTTTCAAGGAGCCCGGGCCCCAGAGCCGTGGGGATAGATGCTGACGTGCCCTAGAGGCAGATGCCCTGTGTGTAAAGACTGCCCACATCTTAAGAGTGTGAGTTGAGGGAAAAAAAATAATTCACCAAGCCAGGGGACATAGCACAGGAGCGCTCAGATAGGGCGACTGCTGTTGTGTTATTCATATCGGTCAGGACAAGACCGGCCAACACGCTGGGGTGAGTGTCACCCAAGGAGGCTTCCGTTAGAAGCCTGAGTAGTCATACCGCGAGTATGGGGCACGTCCGTGAGAACAGGATCTGACAGGTCAGCTATCATGTCACAAAGGCAAGATAACTGATCATGGGCCTCCTTTCCACTCGGTGATTCTGCTCCACGATTTTAGGAAGCCGATTATAGCCACCGCGGCGTAAACGCGCCCGTGTGGTGTCAGACAGCGGGGCCAGCCTCCCTGCTCATACACGATATCGCGGCTGGTGCCTACGGACCCAAAAATCAATTCCAAGAGTGAGTCTATCTCAAGATACCATCAAACAGAATTACATTCTGATATCCCCTCCATGTCTTGTACTCGGAAACGTACAAGATCAAGCAATTAATTTCCCAACTGGATTACTTAGACAATCATATATGAAAGTCAATGGATATTAAAAACTATTAAGAGCATGTTAAAGGCAGCATATGCTAATCTTTTCACAGAAGGGATTTTTGTACAGAACCGTTTGCCTCATAACCTTTCGGCCCATAAACAAGAAGGAATATGGAAATTTCCAAATTTGCATGCAAAGGAAAATATACTTGCACTCCTGAGGGTTAGTACTTCCTCGTTTCCACAGTGCTCTCTGGGGAAAGTTGTTTTTTTTTTTCTTTTTTCTCTTTCCCTGACTTTTATTTTGAAGCACGTCTGATGATCTGGCTCGTGGCCCAGACTGTCTTTAAATTTTGTCAAAAATTTACCAGCTTCGCAGATCTTGTAGAGGAATTGGGAACTTCATGAAAGAGACGTTATCTGGTATGACTGCAGGATTCGGTGACAGGTATGACATTTTGGTGGCTAGGAGGCCACAAGATGAATACAATAGGTGACTCAAAGGTATGTGCTAAAAACAGGAAAATAACCTCAAAATAAAATTAACTGTGACTTAGTCTCGGTGCAACACGGGGTCTTGAATTGGATCCTAGAACAGGAACAAAAAGGGGTATGGGAGGGAGAAAGAAAAGAATAAAAAACTTGAATAAAGTATGCGGTGTAGGTAACCGTGCATCGCTCCGTTCTGACACACGCCACGGTGGTTACATAAGATGTTAACATCAGGGGGGACAGGGGGAAGGGCAGACAGGAACATTCTGTATTCGCTTTGCGATCTTTCTGAAAACCTAAAATTATTCCAGAATAAAAAGTTCCTAATTTAAAAAAAAGAAAAAAAAATGTGACTCAGGTAAAGAAACCCAGTTGCAGTGCAGGAAATATTCATCAAGCCAAAAAAAAAAAAAAAACCAAAAAAAAAAACAACAGTCATGTGGGAGGAAATATTATATAATGAACAAGAATAAATAGAATAGGAGAAAGACGCTGAAAGATAAGGGAAGTGTAGGGAGCAGTCGGTAGCCCATTTCAACCGCTCACCCATCACAGGACCCGAGAGTCAGGCACCTCTTAAAGGACTGAACGAGGACCATTCCAAGTGCGCCTCGTTATAAATGGCATCATCACTCAAAAAGAAGGGCCAGCAAAGTCATTGTCCTTGGGGCTGCAATGAGAAGGAGGCGGCTAACGTTGCCTGACGCGGGGACGCCCCGGATGGCAGTGCTCTCGGGACGCAGCAAAGGCCAGCATCCGGTCAGACCCCAGGTTGTCTCTGGCCAGGGCTCTTGGCATCCTCTCTGTTTACGCTGCTCTGCGGAACATTCAGCTCTCCAGCCCAACAAGTTTGGGTCAAACAAGGTGGTAAGACACACAATGTGGTACAGTCTGAGCAAACCCTGCTCCGCAAACTCAGGATGCCCTTTAAGTCCAATTCAAATCCCACTCCAAGCTTCCCTCCCTCTAGGCTGGCAGGAATTCTAGCTCAGCCTTGACCTGGGGGCTTCCAGGCTTCCTTATGTTCATGTAGGAGTACAGGAGGCTTCTAGGGTGTCCAGAAAATGGACGCTGACCTTACACCCCCTGCTCGTCACAGGCCTCACAGATGTCCTCAGGTTTCCAGTGCCAGGGTTCCCTTGGAAGCAGGGTTGTGGCAGGGAACCAGGGTGGGTGGGAGCCCCGTGCTGGGAACCAGCCCTCCTGAGGGCACTGAGGAGAACTTCACCTCAAGGAATTGGCACCTTTGTGGGCAGTTCCTGGCAACTGCTCTCTCTGGCCCCCCACCCCCAGTATGAACTTTTGGGGAACTCAACTTTTGGAAAACAGAAGCCAGGATGAGTAGAGTCTGCAACTCAACCTTGTGCAACTTTTCCTTTGGGGGAAAAAAACCAAAAAACTTTATCTCCAAAAGCAAAACATAACAATAAAGAAAATACTTTAGGGCATGAAAGAGTACAAGAACCTGTGTATCCTTTCGGTGACTTTTGACCCCCCCCCCACCTCCCCAAAAAAGATGATGCAATTAATTAATTAATGCATTAATTATCTCACCCAAGAAGATTTCTGGCCTGACCTGTGGTGGTCCCCAACAGAGCCTGGCACAGCCTGGCCTGCACCAGGGGAGCCCTAGAGAAGCCGAGAGACCCTGACGTGAGAACAGTGGATAAAGCCTCGACCTGGAATGCTGAGGTTGCCGGTTCGAAACCCTGGGCTTGCCCGGTTAAGGCACATATGGGAGTTGAAGCTTCCTGCTCCTCCCCCTTCTCTCTCTCTCTCTCTCTCTCTCTCTCTCTTTCTCTATCTCTCTCCTCTAAAATGAATAAATAAATAAAAATAATTTTAAAAAAAGATAAAGACTATTTAAAAAAAAAAGATTTCCAGAAACAGGAACGCACAAGCCTCCTTCCGTGACTTGATAGTGTGGATGAAGACCCAGGTTCTTTGTGTACCTTCACGTTCACTTTCAAAGGGTTGACCATGACTCCCCTCAGGGACAAAATGGCTGCCAGGTACCAACCATCACACCTTGCACCACAGTGTACCCAGCAGGAAGGAATTTCTCCTCATTCTCCTCTCTCTTATTGAAACTTTCCCAGAACCCTCTAGGACAGTGGTACCCAACCCCCGGGCCGTGGACCGGTACCGGTCTGTGGTACCAGTCCGCAGAGAAAGAATAAATAACTTACATTATTTCTGTTTTATTTATATTTAAGTCTGAACGATGTTTTATTTTTAAAAAATGACCAGATTCCCTCTGTTACATCTGTCTAAGACTCACTCTTGACGCTTGTCTCATAAGTTCAATTATTATATTTAAAAATACCACAATTTTTATGCCAGTTGCATAATTTTATTTTGTGCATTTATCCATCCCACCCTAAAGGCTGGTCCGTGAAAATATTTTCTGACATTAAACCAGTCCATAGCCCAAAAAAGGTTGGGGACCACTGCTCTAGGAGACTTCCCAAAATGGGATCACATGACACCCAATCACCAGCAAAGGAGAACAAAATTGCCAGGAAGAGCTTACGCAGATTGTGTTTACCCTCTGCAGCTGGACCGAAAACACTCAGGGCTCTGTTTGCAGGAAAGAAGCCTCGTGTTGACAGGTCCCCAACAGAGCCTGGCACAGCCTGGCCTGCACCAGGGGAGCCCTAGAGAAGCCGAGAGACCCTGACGTGAGAACAGGACGAAAGCCAAGGTCATCAACCAGGAGAAACTCTTCTGTCAACACAGAGGAGACAGGCAGGACCTTCTAAGGAGGCCGGTAGGAAGGAAGGCAGGGGCACTCGGCCTCCACACCCTGGGGAAAATGAGATTTGAACCCCAGAAGAGAGAGAGAAAAAAAGGAGTTACCCATGTAGCTTAAGGTTGCAAGATTTTTAGAAAAAGAAGAAAGATGCTCTCGTTCTTGGCCACCTTCCCCAAACGCGCTGCAGACAGCGTGTGAAGTGGGCGGCTGTGAAGCAGGAAGAAGCTGGATTCTTCTTGCTGCGGTTCCTCCAGCTATGAGACTAGTTAATAGACCATCGAACGGACCATTAAAAATCCCGCTGTCTTCATTATAGTAAACAAATGCCCACACAATGGGCAATGTGTGGACCAAACAGGAGAAGACAGAGGGGCAAAATCCTTGGACCCAGGGATGTCCTCATCCTTGGCCGTCAGTAGGAGGGCACAGCAGGGCCAAGGGAAGCTTGGAGGGAAAATTCTAGAAGCCATACCACCCACCGCAAACAGGAGACCTCAGGATTTTTTTTTCTGAGGTAGTAAATTCTTCTAATCTTATCACAGTTAAGACGCACCAACCAAGGCTGAACAGGAGCCACCGTATCTGCTCTGGCAGATTTCCAGCCTTCCAGCTCTGAGTTCTAAGCAATCTGCTGGGTCAGCCGGTCAGTCCAGCCCACTGTCTGCTCAGCCTTCTCGCCCCATCCAGGGGAGAGTCCAGAAGGCAGCCTGGTGGCCAGCACCCCGGAGGGCAGCATTCAGGGAGAGCCCCCAGTCCTGTCTTCGCCCCACCCCCGAGGGCAGCATTCACGGAGAGCCCCCAATCCTGTCTTCACCGATGCAGACCTCCTGAAACAGGGAAACCAGTACAAACACCTCCGATGCCAAAACAATTCATCAAGAAAAAATAAATAAACCCAGAAAACAGAATCTCAAAGTTTTCATCCCACACTGGCATATCCACGAACAGGCAGGCGTTTGACTTGTAACAGTGCCCTGGATTAAAAAGTTAAAGTAATGATAAATATCGTTCTGCGATCGATTCCAAACAGCCTCCGCTGGCCCAGGGTGGAGCCAGTCGGACAAGCGGCCAGATGCGCTCACGGGAGAGGTTTCGCGGGACTCACATCAGCTCGGTGGTGGCCTCATCTCCTACCAGCCAGCATTCACACCCTCAGCCTGGAAACACTTCTCCTCCACGACAGGAATTGTCCTGATGATGTTAGTGTGAGTGCAGGGACAGTAGAGAGACGGGGCTCAAAGCACGCCCGGGAAGGCCTCCTGCACAGCTAAAGAAAGCAGTTCTTCACTAGAAAGCGGCTCTGGGAACGGAGCCCGCACGCGGCCTCCAAGACTAGCCGGGTCCATCGCAAACGGACGAGCCATCGATCTGATTTTGATTGGGAATCTAATCAATCACCCCCGTGTCTGTCTTCCATTGGTAACAGAGCTGCCGTCTTACCGGGTCACCAACCCGGTATTAAGTAAAGAAAGAAAGCGAGTCCCACTGGGAAATGGTTTAGGCCGTGAACGTCTGTGGCATGACTCCGAAATCACGAGGTTATCATCATGTTTCCGCAGATTTACTAAAGCGTGCACGTCTAAAATCGGGTTTTCCCTCCACTGGCCACCAGCTTCCCCTCCTCTTCCTCAGGAGTTAGTTGGGTCAGAGTCCATTTACGAGTCCCAGGATGGTCAGGTCGTACCTGGATTATTAATGCACAAACCCTCTACTCAAGTCAGCCCCTGACTTCAGTTTGGGGCTCTGGGGCTGGGGTTCTCGAAGTCCCCATTTGTCAGGAGGAGAGGGGAGGACGCCAGCCGTCCCGAGAATGCCGCGCGGTTTCCAAGCACCAGCGAGCCCCTGTCCCTCTCCCACGCCGGCACACGTGCCCCATCACTCAGCTCCTGAAAGCCTCCGTTCAAACGCGGCTCTGGAATGTCGCAGGTCAAAAGCCTTACGCCAGCAGTCAAAGCAGATCCCCGGCTCCAGGAGCCTTCTGATAAAAGCGCTTTGAGTCCAGTCCCCTTGGGTTTAAATGGGAGATTTTTAACAGGAAACCTCCTGACCTCCAATAATGATCTCGAGTGTCTTAGTTTTCTCGGCGGTTCCAACGTGCACCCACACCGTTTGCCACTCGGTCGGGGGCAGGAGGTTGCTGCTCTGCTGAAAATCTCTGCCACACGCCACAGCCGGGCCTGGCTTCTGGCTGCTCTGTCTTCAGGTACAGAATCACAGAGGATCCTATGTAACTAACGTTCAAAATGAGTCCTCGAAGGCGGTCACAAAATAGCCTCTGAATGATGATCACCACCTAGCACCTGGTCGGTAGGGAGATGTTTAATGATGACCCCCCACCCTGACTTTTATTATGAAAGGAAGACTGCTTTGAAATCCGACCACCAAATCCACTGTCCACCCACCACCAGACACACACACACACACACACACACACACACGTGTGTGTTCCCATGTCCCCCACTGCAGAAGATTTTTTTTCTTAATGCGGTGCAATATAAAATGTTCCTATGGAAAATGAAGGAGATAGAGATTTTTTTTTAATCTATGAAATCCAATAATCCGCTGATTTTGACTGCTAAAATTAAAAAATATATATCTTTGGGAAATTAGTTTTCCAAGCGACAAACTCTTTTTTGGCTTTTAGCAAAAAAAAAAAAAGCAAGCCTTTTCGTCATGCCTGGAAGAACTCCAGGGGCGGGGCCGGGGTCTGCCTGAGCGAGTCCTCGCGGAAACGGAAGCGTCAGCGGCTGGGAGGTTCAGTCACCTTCCTGCCGGTTCCCTCGGATGCCCGACACAGGTGACACCGTCAGGACACAGGACAGGAGAGGATGAGGGCTCGAATGAAAGGCACGAGGACACGGTGGCGCCTGCTCTTCTGGGCCCCAAACAGGACCTTCCCACCTTTGCCGGAGTTTCACTTTTCTTGCTGTCCTTGGAAGCTGGGCCATGTTTTAACCTCAATTTTCTCCCAGCCCTTATTTCATTACAAATAAAGGTGCTAATATAGAATGGAGTGTAATAAAGGTCTTCATAACACCAAGAGAGAAAATTAAAACAATTATGAAAGTAGTTATTCATAGTGGTCAGTGATGTAAAGCTCCAATTTCACCGCCGTTCTATTAAGAGGTGGCATTTATAAGTTACCCTTTACTTTCATTTTGTTGTTGTATGGGAAAGGAAAAAAAGAGAAACTTTTACAGTTTATGTAAGTAAAACACAACAACAACAAAACAACTTCTGCCTCGAGATGGCCTTTCAAGGCAAGTCGCAGCCGCTGACGCACCCCGGGGCACGCCAGCCCCCGCGTGCCGTCACCTCTAAAATCCGTTGTGACCCTGGGAGACAGCTCACCTACAGAGACCCCCCCAGAAAAGAGGCCAAGGACTCTCCGATGTCAGCAGAGGTAAGGATGACCCGGGGGAGATTGTCAAATGCAGACACAAAGATGAAGGGAGTCAGGCTCAAGGGGACACCAGACTTACAAAGGGACAGTCACAACCCAGCAAGACACAAGTCCAAGCGGAGGCGACTCCGTGCTCAGACGGCGCATGAGGCCACGGTGGAGGCCTTTTTACCCAGGCGGGCAGTTACACTGGGCAGGCGGGCAGTTACACTGGACAGGCGGGCAGTTACACTGGACAGGCGGGGACTCTGGTCAGCAGGACCAGGGAGCAAGGGACAATTCGCTGTGAGGGGCTCCCGGGGAAGAGTGTGTGTGTCAGCGACAGAGAGTCCAGATGGGAGCCAGGCTGACCTCTCCCCCCTAGATCTCCCGGGGGTCTTCTGTCCCTCTCCCGACAGCTCCCGGGGGTGAGAGCCAGCCTGTCTCTACCACCTGGGTCCAAAGCCATTCAAACCCACCATCTGCAGGGCTTGGTTTCTCCCTCTGCTGGCAGGCATTTTGATGCGAATAACATCTCCTGGCCTCGTGGGTCCACAGCACAGCCTCTCTGACAAGCCCGTTAACAAGATGCACCCAGAAACAGAACGTAGGACTCAGCCTCAGAGACACTCGTCCTGGGAGCCGACACACAGTCGGCCGCCGTAAGTTCTCCCCACGAAGCACGGAGGGATGACGTCCGAACACGGGCGGTAGAACGCGATCCTGATCCCCACCCCAGAGCCTCAGGTGACGGGCACCTCTACTTCCTCACCCGGGTGACGGGACGCCCTGGAAAATAGATCCCGTTCTACCACTGTTTCTTGGGCGCCCACTCTGGGCTAATTCCAAAGGACTGGCGGGGGGGGGGGGGGAGGTATGTCCGTGAGAAAGAGCAGACCCAAGAAGACGGGCTGTCTCTGTCTTCAGCAGCTTCCATTTCAATGAGCGTATCTGTCAGGTCTGTAAGGGGTTTTTTGTGGACGAGTTGGTTGCCTGGCTGGGTTGGACTCACAGCGCCCGTTGTCCACGGTGTTCGGTGAACCAGGCCCGCTGATTCCTGACGCAAGCGTGCGTGCCCATCGGAACCCAAGATGCGGGTGAGGTGGGTGTTCTCTGACCCAGCAAGTCCACATGTGCTCTGCACGCTTGAACACTATCCCCAAACATGGAAGGACTTTCCCGCAAAGACGTGGCCACCGTAGTGTTCTTTACGTCAGAGAAAAACATTGAGAGACATCTGTCTCCACCAATAAGGAGTGGGGAGGGAAGAGTGAAGTCCACCAGGCTAACCCCACGTCACGAAGCTCTCAGAAAGAGCCGGAGAAACCTTTTGAGAAATTAGGTCAATAAAACATGAAGGACACAAACAGTATATCCGTAGCATACAGTCACAGGCGTGCAAAAGGGAGATCGCTTAGGGAAGCGATTGGAAGAAAAAAATAAATAAATCACACCAAACTACTCACCAGTAATGAGGAGCAACCACATCAGAAGACTGAGTGATTTTCTTTTTCCTCCACTTTACTTTTCCAGATCTAACATTTTTCTATGATGAGCACATCCTCATGAATGAGAGAAGGTAGTAAACCAGAAAGAAGGAGCATCTATACTCAAGGAGGGAGGGAAGAAAGAGTTTGAAGGAAAAGAGAGAACATGTGTCATGCAAATCAATGGAGCCCTGCAGCCATCAAGGGGAAACTCCGTGGAGATTCAGCTAAAACTAACCTCTCCGAGAAGTGTGCTCCCTCTCTCTTCCCCTTGCTGAAATACCACTAGGTGATAGAGACAAAAGGGTCTTGTTAGGACCAGCCGCCATAATTCCCTACAGAGGAAAAATCTCATGGGGGGGGGGGGGGAATCTCCTTAAACGGAGAGGCCTGAGGAATATTGCAATGCGCTGACTCCTTTTTATTTCCTGAACCCAGGCTCCGGGATGATCTTCCCCACTTCTCTCTCTCTCACTGCATCCCAGCTGTCTCCCAAACCTGAGCCTGGCTCCGTTCCCCACCTTCTGACACAGCCCAGCCTGCAGGAGTAATCACTGCCCCCTCCAGCCCAGAGTCCCGTGGACCCAGCGCGCCCTCGGTGATGACACACAACTGAAGACAGTGTTTCCTTCTGCGTCTGAGTGAGCATCGAGAGGACAGGGAGCGTCCCTCATTCACCCGGGGAGGTTGTGGAAGAATGAGAGGCCCCGTGGGAAAATCAAGGAATGCTTCCCTTCGCAGGTGTGTCGTCTCACCTGCAGGGATGCGGTCCACATCGGTGAGGATGCTGCCGTCGGTACTGCTACCTCTGCAGGCGCCACGCTGAGAGATGTCCTTGTTCTAAAAGCTTCATCACAAGTAGGTGGTGACCAGAGATGACACCTTCAGCTAAGCATGGCCCGAGGACACCACTGGACACCACTGTTGGTCAGGGCAGAAAGAGGAACCACCCTGGCGGTGTCTGTTTTTATTCCGAAATAGGAAATGAAGTTTTGTGGTCATTTGCCCAAAATATAACACCATCCGGGCATCTTGGTTTAGTCAGTGTCACAATCCCTGAGCGGGTCCACGTGACCGTCAAGCAATCCCTAATGATATTCATGAGAGAAGGACAGTGGTTCTTCCGAGCATCCATCTCTGTTTGGAAAATGGCTCAGGCAGGTGAATCCCCGCACAGTCTGAATGGCAAGACTTTCCAAAAGTGTAACGAGTCGTGTTCCGGATGCACCGTGTGGTCACGGGGGGCTACTTTGAACACATTTCCAATGGGAAGGTTCAATTAAATTTGGCAAAAACATTTCTTCTCTTTTTCAGAATCTTTAGGGTCTACCGTTCGTGACCGTTTCTCCCCTCTCCTTTCCTCAAAGCCACCGATTCACCGGGCTCCCCACAAAGAGAAGAAACATTTTCTAATTGGCTACATTTAAACAAAATGCATTTTTTTTAAAACCCCAGCACTCTTAGTTCAGTCTTTCATTGGGAATGTTGTGCGCGCTCAGAGGCCGGCACGGGGCTCAGAGTCAGAAGAGGTCGTCAGATGAGGGTGACGTCAGCGCCCAGGCTGGAGAGGCCTCGGGGACGTGCACACCCTTTACCCCACTGCCTCCCCCACCCCACCTGTCACCAGCCTCTCCTTCCCTAAGGGAGCCAACCTGCCAAACGTCTGGTCCCCGAGTGACTTACACGCGCCGCCGTGTTCATTTGCTCCCGTGGTGGTCCATGAAGTGCCACCATGTTCCTCGAACATCTGGGACTCAGCTCATCTAGCTAATGACTCAGTGGTCTGCAGAAAGGCGTGCTGAGTGCAGATGTGCCCGGCACCGGGCACCATGGGGGGGGAGCAGGGGCGCCGAGCCAGAACGGTGCAAGCAGCCACGCAGGGTGCCTGGTTGGGGGTTCTGGGGGCTCTGCTCGAGGCTCTGGGCACTGGAGGAAGACCCAGGCTGGTCCCCTTGGCAGATGAGCCCGAGGAGAATGCAAAGCACAGAGAGCATCTTCAAAAGTCCCCCATCCCTGGGGCGGTGGCTGACCCACCCAGTGTGGGGACCCATGCTCAGGGAACACAGCGGAGACATGGTGAGGTCGCAGCCCAGCTGAGAGCAGGCAGCGGGGTCCGCCCAGCCTGAAGGGACTGCTGGCATCCCAGCCGCCTTCTCCTCCTGCCCCAGGGGCCTCTTCTTACCCCAGAGCCCAAACACAGACTCTTCCCCCAGGCTGCCGCCCGCCGCTGCCCACCTCTGTGCCCGCCCTCTGTTCCCGCCGTGAGGGGCAGAAGTCGGATTTCCCCAGCTGCCAGCTCACCTTTCACCCCAAACGTGAAATCTTATTATCGACTGTAACGTTATTTATATTACCTACAAGATTTATTAAATTATTCATGTATGAATTTATTAATATTATTATTCTGTAATGTAGATGAAAACAGCATTACTCCTCCCAGGTGGTAGAGCACAAACATGTACACTGCACAGACGTGTTCCACCTCCAACGGGGTCCATGCGGCCCCAAAGGCAGCAGCTGGGGGCCCAGTGTCTCCCCAAGACCTGGACTCACAGCAGAGTCAGCCACCCTCAGCGTGAGGCCGGAGGACCTCCTGAGTGGCCTGCGTGGCCATCTCCCGGGATGCTGGTTCAAGTGCAGGTCCCCGGGCCGGCACCAGCGGCCTCCTGGACCAGGAGTGATGGGCGGGGCCCAGGACTCTGCACTTTGAACAGGCTCCCAGGGACTCTGACGTGCACAGAGGTCTGCAGTCCCTACATCCTTGGCAACCGCCCAGGACAGACCCCAGGCATAGGACGTCTCGGTTCGGGGCTCTGCATTGGCAGGGAAGCACCATGTGTCAGTGGGTTGGATCTCACCACAGTGCCAGGCCCTTAAAGGGCAGCCTAGCCCAGCAGCCTCACTGCCCAGCAGCGTCCATTTAACGGGTGCAGCGTCCTGGCCATGCAAAGGTAGCATGGTCACTTCCTCTCTATGCCTCTTGTTCTGGGTCACTATCGCCCACCTTCCTCAGTGGCCCCAGCAGTCCAGCCTCCTTCCCTCGGCACCTCGCACACCTCCTTGGTTCACCTCACCAGTGTCTCCCTGTCCCTCTGTCCTCAGCCCCAGTGGCCTCCCTCCACAAAGCTCTCCCTGGTGTGCAGGTGAATCTCCCTGACCCGGGTCCCACCAGCCTGATGTTGCCACCTCTGGCCTCGCTGAGCTGCAGCTGCCGAACCTGCACAGCTGCCTGCCCCGCGTCCTGCAGCACCTTGAAGACCTGGAACCACCTGCATCTTCCTGTCTCCGGCCCCCAGCCCTGACACGGATGTGGCTGCTCGGCCCGCGAGTGCCAAGGGCGTGACGAATGCAGCTCGCCCTCTCAGAAACTGGCCTGGAGAATGGGCGGGGGCCGCTGAGGAGGGGGCAGAGTCCCAGGCAGGACCTCGGCACTTGCGGTCGGCCAGACACGGACATGAGCATCAGCACCACCGCTAGCTAGCTCCCTGTGGAAATCACTCGAAGCCTCAGTTTCCTCGTCTGTTACACGGGAGTGAACGTTCCCTCGAAGGGCAGCTCATCCCTCGCTGCACGGGACACCAGGTCCATTCAGAATGGGCACTCGCGGAGGGACCAGCTCTGGCCAGCCTGACACCCAGGACTCTGAGTGTGTTTTTCTGACATGAACAGCACAAGCCAGCGATCCCTCCCTTCATCTCCGCCCCTCGGTGCCTCTTCTGGTGAAAATGGTGCGTTGGAGGGGGGGGAGGTTGTTTAGTTGTTGTATTTTTTTTTCCTGAGCTAACCTTTTGGCCTATGCAAGGAGATTAAAGAGTTGAAAATATATCTGTAAGCCCGATTTTAAACATCATCATCTTATTATTTCAGAGTGTTGATTGCATAGAGACTAACAGACAGCCACAGCCAGATAACCGAGCTATGGAAGCCCTCATGAACCTCTTTTCTGTTGTCGCTGTTGTTTAGGTCAGTGGTCCCCAACCTTTTTTGGGCCACAGACTGGTTTAATGTCAGAAAATATTTTCATAGACCAGCCTTTAGGGTGGGACGGATAAATGTATCACGTGACCGAGAAAAGCGTCAAGAGTGAGTCTTAGATGGATGTAACAGAGGGAATCTGGTCATTTTTTTAAAATAAAACATCGTTCAGACTTAAATATAAATAAAATGGAAATAATGTAAGTTATTTATTCTTTCTCTGCGGACCGGTACCAACTGGCCCACGGACCGGTACCGGTCCGTGGCCCAGGGTTGGGGACCACTGGTTTAGATTGTCGAAAAGATGAAACCCTAAAACACGGGCACGCAAACTTTTTCAATCCGAATTTTGACTTAGCGCAGCACCTGCGCAGCAAAGGCAGACATTTGATGTGTCTCTCTTGTGAAGCCCAGCCGTGGGACCACCAGACTAGTCCACGGAAACATATTGTTGGGGCCTATATGTTCTCCTCTCCCCATTCTAACGTTGTGTGCGCAGAACACAAACCACACCAAGGTGTTTATATCAAAATGCACAGTGCACAGTCATTCCTGGAAAAGAGTCACTCTAGATACATTTAGACAGATACAGATATTATAGCGATACAGTTTCAGATGTTATACAGATACAGATGATGCAGACCTACACCGTTTTAACCAAGTTCCTCGCAAATTAATTGCCGGATGATGGGGCGTGACCTGTGGAGATGCAGAACCGCTGTCTCCCTACAGCCCTTTCCACCTGTTTTAACGCGTACATTTGCAGAGCCACACAAATAAGCCAATCCATCTTTTATTACCCATCGCCACCAATTCTTAATTCCTAATCCCCCCCCCCTTAAACGCCCCTGGTGACTTGGCGGGCGCTGACAGCAATTTGTTTAAGATAGATATTTACTGCCGGGTCCCGCGGCCAAGCCGTGTGTCAGGAGGCGGAAAGCAAAGAATCATACCCCGTTAGATTGTTTGTGAAGGAGGGCGGTCTTTGATGAATGATGCATGCCTGGGCGCGAGGCACCGGCCACGGCCATGGCTGCTGATGAATGGCGAGTCCCGCGTCCAGGCGTCTGTCTGCACGGGGCACCGCTGGCCGGTGGGGGCGGGGGGGGGGGATGCCGCCGCTGGCATGGACCCAGAGCCGGTCAATACAGAAAGGATGACTCCTACCTCTCTCACTAAGCACAAATGGTCATTATTGATTTCAGCAGGCTGGCCGGAGGAGGCAGAGTCCCCTGGGAGCCAGCTGCAGCCTAGCCCATTGCTTAGAAGATCCGACTTTAAAATTCCTCACTGGGGAGGGAAGGGAAGTGGGGGCAGTGCGGCATTTGCCAAAGTGCATTTGGTTTAACAGCCTCCTCTGTGTCTGTCGTACCTTCCAGAGTCAACAGACGAGCAGGGCCCTGGGTCCCCTGACAGGACGGGTGGAGCTCGTTTGCGTTCCTGCTCTTCTTGTCTTCAGTCAGGCATCAGGGCCACTCCAGGTCCCAGCCAGCCAAGGGCGGCCCCCAGCCAGCGGCCCTGCAGCCAGCTCACTGGTGGCTTTCTGCCAGATCAAGATGACGAGCTGAACATTCCTGTAGAAACCCAAAGCCATGAGCATCCAATGATGCCATCACAATTTGGAAACAGGATATTCATTCGTAAACTGACGTTCATGGTGGAGGTATCTTTTGGGGGGAAAATTTTTTTTTTGAAAGCAAAACATAGCGCACTCACACCAGCGGAGCGACCCGAGACAGACACCCCCGACAAAGACACCCCTCCACAGTCATTACTACCTAGCCTGTAATTTTGCACAGTCCCCCTCCAACCACACCAGCACCCCGAGGAAGACGGGAGGACAGTGGTACAGGTGCCACCAGATTGGGACGCTTTGGACCAGTGAGTCATGTTTAAGGTAATAATAGCAAAAGGAATCCGTAGTGAATGGGACCCCAGAGAAACGAAAAGCGGGATTTCAAGTTTACCTATAACCTTATAAAAGGTGCCCCCCCCGCAGCACCCCCCCCCCCACACACACACACACAGGTGCCGCCTTACAAGCCGCGCGGGTAAGAAACGAGAAGGTGGATGAAAGGGGGTCCGCAGCTGAAGGTGTGTTTTCCCGGTTCTGTCTCCGGGCTCCGGGCCCTCGGGAGGGCTCATCACCGGCTCCGCCCATCTGTCTCCCAGTCTTCTCCTCTTCATTACCCAACAGATGACCTATCTGATAGGCGGCCCCTCCCGCCGTGCCCCCCCCCCCCCGCCCCCGCCCTGCCAGCCTTCAGTGAGGATAAAGCCGGCCTGCCTTTCTGTCTTCATTCCGCCCCCACTCCCATCCCTGGGTTTTTATTTTATTTTATTTCTTTTCCCTTTCTAAAGATCGTTTGCCAGCATGGCTGGCTCGGCAGGACCCAGCGGAACGCACCACGTCTTCTGAACTGACAACTCCGACTTTTTGCGGCCTGCGATTTTTCTAAAGCATGACAGCCACTCTCGCAGGAAGATGCGGTAAACCTTTTCAGAGGAGGAAGCCGGGGGGAGAGGGAGGCCTTTTCAGAAGCAGGAGTCTCTGCGGCAGGAGAGCTGAACAGAACAAGTCTCTCATGGATTCATTTAATTTGGCCGTAACTTTCCCGCGGCAAGAGAAGTTAGAGCCATGCTATTCATGAGCCCTTGTGTGTGTGTGTGTGTGTGTGGGTGTGGGTGTGTATGTGTGTGCGCACGTGTGCGTGTGTGGGGTGCGTGTGCATGGCAGGTTGCACGTGTGTTTTAAAAGAACATTTCTTTTGGACAGGCATCAAGTAAACATCCTCATATTAGCAACTTGAAGTCAGAAGTTTTCATCTACTTCCTGTTTACGCCCGTGCCACACTGTAACTTTTTTTTTAAACAGTCACTGGAAAGTGGCCTCCCTGCAAAGCCACATGAGTTCCTTTGTAACATAGTTGTCAACAAAGTGGACCCTTCCCCCAAACAGATCAAATCTGATGATGGTGTGCCTTCCACTTGAATGCATTAAATAACACGGGAGACCGTTTTTGGTGAGTCCGGAATGTAACATGATAATACGTGAAAATCGAACAGGATTTTCAACTGGGATAGCCTATTAACTGAGTGCAGTCTTACTGCAGAGGGATAGCACAGTTTTTTCAGGGCAAGGCCAGTGCTGTATTATTTCAGAGTAATATCAGAATTTTCCCATTATTATTAGAGGAACAGTCCATTACCTACAAGAGTCCGGCCCAACAGGCTCTTCATAGTTTCCAGAATTTAAAACCAGACCAGCAATAGTACAGTATCGGCATCCATTTTTCTCTGCGTCTCAGAAAAAAAATATCCCTCAGAGTCACTTGGACTTATTGGAAACATATTCTGGAAGACTCTGAAACCATGTAAGACTTTTTTTTTTTTTGGTTCCTAATTGTTTAAAAGCTCATGTATTTTCTGCTCATTTTACCAGGGACATAAATACAAATAGTTATATAACCAAATTTAAATAAGAATTAATAGTAACTACCATCTCCTGAGCATTTACAACATGTCAGGTGCTGTGTTGGTACCACAAAACACGTGTTTTGCCTTTGGCCATTTTCCTTAAGTATCACAACCTGGTAAAGGAGGTGGAATTATTTCGTATTTGGCTGAGAGGGAACCCAGGGCTCAGAGAGCTTGTTAATTTGCCGGGCGTCACACAGCCAGAAAGTGACAGATATAGCCTGGCATCCAGCTGTGTCTGTTTATTCCAAGGTCAAGGCTCTTGATTTCTCTGCCTGGATGCCCCCACGACAGAAAATGAAAGTGGTTCCCCCGTAAGGCAAGAAAAGCTGCTCCATTTCACAATGCCACCTCTCCCAGGAAGCCTTCCAAGGGACTCTAAACAGAACTGCTCTGCAGCTGATCCCGTGGCGCTGGGCCATGTAATTGTGCGGGCCTCTCTGATCTCTTCTCATTTCTTAGGAGATGGGAAATGTGTCCTCCATCCCTCATACCTCAGTGTCTAACTCTCAGATTGTGTTCACCTGATTTAGTTAAATCAGTCTGCATGGGTCTGACACTTTTCCCTTTGTCTCTAGTCTTCTTCCTAAGTGACCTTCATTCCTTCAATTTAAAAAAATCAACATTGAAAGATATTCAAGGTAGCCTGACCAGGCGGTGGCACAGTGGATAGAGCGTTGGACTGGGGTGCGGAGGACCCAGGTTTGAAACCCCGAGGTCACCAGCTTGAGCATGGGATCATAGACATGACCCCATGGTCACTGGTTTGAAGTCCAAGGTCACTGGCTTAAGCAAGGGGTCACTCGCTCTGCTGTAGCCCCCTAGTCAAGGCACCTATGAGAAAGCAATCAATGAACAACTAAGGAGCCGCAAGGAAAAATTGATGCTTCTCATCTCTCTCCCTTCCTGTCTATCTGTCCCTATCTGTCCTTCTCTCTGTCTCTGTCACACACACACACACACACACACACACACACACACACACACATACACACACACACACGCAAAGATATTTAAAGTATAATTAACTAAAAAAGCAGCTTATGAGCTTTGGATAAGCGGGCTGACCCATTTTATTTTGCATACACACGTAGCCAAACCCTCAAACACGAGAGCACGGCCCAGAATGATATGCACCCAAATAGAGGGTTTTTGACGAGATTCCTGTTGCCTTTCATTCACTGTCTTTTTTGGAGTGATCTGTATTTTGCAATGTTTCTACCACACACATGTATCTCTTCTGCCATTAAAGGAAGTATGGAGAACTGACCCAGTCGGGAGATTTCCCAGGCTCCGGGAGCGTGGCAGCCAGAAGGGCCAGGCCGTGGGTTCTCATCCTTGGGTGGGGAGAGGAGGATAGCAGGACGCGGTCCAGGCCCCACCCCCTCCCACACGAGCCTGGAGAGGGGGCTGCTCACTTTCCCCCCCACCCCGAGGGAGCCAGGGCCAGGACGGGGCCCCTCCCTCCACCCTGCCAGCCAGGGCGACTCCTTGGTGCACTGAGTGGGGTTAAGGACAAAACTAGTACCCATTCCTCCCTCCAGGAAGAGCCACCCCAGAGGCTCCCAGACCTGCCCAGCCTCCGTGGAGCCAGGCACTGTTGCCCTCAGTTCCAGAAGCCCCTTGTGAAGGCCCCAGGGACCAGCCAGCTTGGGATCAGGGTGGACTGCTGGGAAGGCGCTGACGGGGTGGGGGGCGGGAGGGTGTAGGGACCATGGGATCAAATGGCCAGTTGGTGTTTCGAGCAAATGGATTGCTTAGGACTGTGCTGAGTCTGCAGTTTCCCGGGAAGAAGGTGCCGGTCACCCCTGAGAGCCCGACCACCCACCGGTGCGGAGTCGGCCCGTCTCCACGGCAGCCGGTGACTTCACCGCCTCCCCCAGACAGCGTTCCTTCTTTCCACATAGTTTTCCTTTTTTGTCCTCTCTAATTCACCTCTCAGCTCGATGTGAAGGTGGCCAGACAGGTCTCCATCACACCGTTCCTTTTCCAAGCCTGGACACCCAGCTCATCGGGTGGGGAAGGCCCAGGTCACACCGCATGACGAACCCTAAGCTGCCCACGGCCGGGGCGTCCCTGTTCAAGACAGCGATGGCTCGGCGATCAATAACACAACTTTACAATGAATCCGTCCGTGAGCCGGCCGGCCGGCTGTCAGAAACGACCAGCAGGCCGGCTGTCACTTTCCCAAGACCCTTCCAAGCAACCCCAGGAATGAGAGTAATTAGAGCCGCTGCCCCTGCCCCTGCTGATCCCGGCAGCCCTGCCTTCTTAGGAGGCAGGACAACAAAGCGTGAAATCAGAGGCTCCCTGGGGCGCGGGGTCTGAAATCAGAAACTCCCTGTGGCCTCATCAGCGAGCAGGACGAGGAGCTGAAGAAAGGCTCCAATCCCCTCCTCGCGCCCCCCCACCAGCCTCTCTCCCCTCAGCAACTCTGGGGCCTGTGCCCCAAGTTCCTGGCCACCCCCTGGCTCCAGGGACCCCTCCAGGCAGAACGCTGAGATGTGGACCCTGAATGCTGTGTGGCTCGCTCCGGACGCTCCCCTGCCGGAAGGAAGCCGGGACAAGGCTGGTCTCCCTCACACCTGGCGGCCCCGACACCCGATGTTCTCACACTGAGTGTGCTCCTTTTATTTTAGTTTTTTAAGTTGCCACATTTTTTCCTCTTCCAGCTTCGAGACCGGTTTCCTAGTGAATCTCCCTCACCCAGCTTTCGTATTTTCAGTACCGCGGAACAGGTTTCTAATTTTCAAGATCCGTATTTCACTGTACCCATGACTGCTGCCTAAAATGTTTGCATCTCACAAGAAAGAACCTGAACTCAGGTGGCTGCGATGCCCCCCCCCAGCGCTGCACCCCCCACCCCACCCCCCACCACCGGCACCACGGGAGCGCTGGCCTGTGACTGCTGACGCCCCTCTTCATTCCCCTTCACCCCACAGGGACTAAAATAGTCCCAGAAACACTGGCTCCTCCCCATTCCCAGAGCTGCCCCACCCGGGCAGTGGCCATCCCTCATGACCACTGCCATTGTCCCCAGGTCATGTCGCTGCTGCCCAGAAATCCCCCCCTGCCCACGTCCACCCGAGCTGACCTAAAGCACACGCCCAGGCGACGTGCACCACCTGCCTGGAGTCCTGCTGCCTTCCTGTCGCCGGCCCACAGGGTTGCATCAAACGCCTCTCCGGGGCATCCCAGACCTTCCTGGTCCAGCTGCAACCCCTTTCCGGTCTCATCTCCAGCCACTGTCCTGCCGCCCCCCCTAAGGTAAAGCCACCCAGAACAACGGTTTCCCCTCAGCTCCTGCACAGCATCCCCTCGCCGGGCTCTGGTGGAGGGTTCCACCACTGGCCCCAGGGAACCAGGCCTCTCGGTGTTTCCACCATTCTGCAGTCTCCTCCCACATGGACGCTGGGCTCGGTCATGACAGTGGCTTGGCGGATGGGACATCAGCAAGAGCAACACACACAGGGGCTCCACAAGCACTTACACAGGGGGGCTCTCCCTGCAACCCTTTGCCTTGGAGCCCTGAGCTGCCCAGTAATAAGGTCCGGCTTCTGCTGGAGAGACCCCAGAGAAAGACCTCACCAGGAGCCGTGTAGAAACAGAACTCTCCAACCAAGAGGAAGAGCTGGTGATGCCCAGCCATCACAGTGCTCACGGAGCCTCCAGGCGGTGGTCCCAGTCCCTGCTCTCACCGCCCCGCCCCTGCCCGAGACCCGCCCAAGGTCCCATGCCCGGCGGAGCTCAGTCAGCCCAGAGATAGCGACATAGCTGTGCACGCCGCCCAGTCCTGTGGTGATGCGTCGTGCGGGACCAGACAACTACAACAGCCCGTTGTCACCCGATTCGGTTCAAACTTCAAGAAATACGTGACACCTTGACTTGTGTGTGTTCCTCACTGCCCGGCGGGATAAAGGGTTTAGGCAGGAGAGGACCCAGGCCGCTTCGCCCAGGGGGTGGCACCTGGTGGGTGCTCCCCCAGGTCCTCCCAGAGCCGGCTGCGTGCGGGACGCGGGAAGCTCTGCTGGCATTCAGCTCGGCTGCCGGTTCAGCAGCTGTTTTCCACCCGTGCTTAACCTCCAGGGCAGGAATCGGCTGTGCCTCTCAGAATGAATGCACCCCAAGCTCTCCCGAAGGCCCAGAGCTGGAAACTCCTGGGAGAGATGGCAGGGGCCTGGGGAGCCTCACCTCACTTACGAGCGACGGCTCCATCGGCGGGACGCATGGTGCTGCTGCTGCTGCTGCTGGGGACAGATCTCCCCAGGTCGCCCGGATCAGAAAGGGAAGGTGCCCCTGCATGGGTGTACATCATCTTGGAATGTGGAGCCAGAAGAGACCACCCACTCCAGGTGCTCGGCAGGGAGGCCATTCGCCGGCCGCAGGGAGCACGAGGGCTGGCTCAAGCTTCCCAGAAGCCCTTGCGGCACCCACGGGGCCCAGACAACTGGTCCCCTGCTGTCTGCAAAAAGGACTTCCTCTCTATGTCTTCTCCACTTCCAGGGAGGATGTGACATCTCTAAGTCAGCGAGCGTGACTACCCAACCTAGGCAAAGACCCCAGCCAGTGAGCACGACCTCCGGACCACTTCACCCTTTCAGGCATCTGTGTGTTTATGAAATTGAAGCATCATAGAAGATCCTCTTCGATGTTCTCACGGCTCTCGGCAGCGGGTGCTGGGAAGGAGGAAGAGTCCCCGTGGGGGTGACATGGGGTTGTGGGGACAGTGACAGCAAACAGGGGTTCCTCTCCGGGCACAGAGGAGTACCGGCCTGGATTCAGGACCTATGGGCTTTGGCTTTGGTCCTGTACCAGTTGGCTATGTGAAGCCAGATGAGGGTCACCTGTAAAACAGGGCCCACCTTCTCAAAGTAGTTCCACAGAGCTGGAGGGTGGGAGCGAGGGGCCCCCCAAAACAAGGAGGCTCCGGGGCCCCCCACCACACCACCCAGCAGACTCCTCTGAGGCTTCCCCGAGCGAATGGCTCCAAGGCTAAGCCACAAATGGTCCTGGGAGAACGGGAAACCCACATACAAAAAAAAAATTAATTAATTTAGACTCAGACCTCATACTTTTCACCCAAATTAACTCCAAAGAAGTGATCTGCCTAAATGTACAATGCAAAACTATAAGACTTCAAGATGATAACATGGGAGAAAAAAATCTACTTGACCTTAAGTTTGTGATGACTTTTTTTTTTTGCTACAACACCAAAAGGCCAATTTACCAAAGAAAAACTTGGTAAGTTCATTAACATTTCTTCTCTGCAAAAGATAATGTTAAGAGAATGGAAAATAAAGGCCCTGGCCCATTGGCTCAGCGGTAGAGTGTCGGCCTGGCATGTGGAAGTCCCCAGTTTGATTCCTGGCCAGGGCACACAGGAGAAGCACCCATCTGCTTCTCCACCCCTCCCCCTCTCCTCCTCTCTGTCTCTCTCTTCCCCTCCTACAGCCAAGGCTCCACTGGAGCAAAGTTAGCCCAGGTGCTGAGGAAGGCTCCATGGCCTCTGCCTCAGGCACTAGAATGGCTCTGGTTGCAACGAAGCAATGGCCCAGATGGGCAGAGCATCATCCCCTGGTGGGCATGCCAGGTGGATCCCAGTCAGCACATGCAGGCATCTCTCTGCCTCCCCACTTCTCACTTCCGAAAAAAAAAAAAGAGAGAGAGAGAGAGAGAGAATAAAAAATAAAAAAGCAAGCTACAGAGTTGGAAAAGATATTTACAAAACACATATTATGAAGGATTGCAGCCATTATATGTAAAGAACTTTTAGAACTCAACATTTAATTAAGAAAACAAACAACCCGAATTGAAAAGATTTGACCAGACATCTCACCAAAGAAGATACAGAAATAACAAATAAGTATTAAAAAAGATGCTTAAGCCCTGGCCGGTTGGCTCAGCGGTAGAGCGTCGGCCTGGCGTGCGGGGGACCCGGGTTCGATTCCCGGCCAGGGCACATAGGAGAAGCTTCTCCACCCCCCCCCTCCTTCCTCTCTGTCTCTCTCTTCCCCTCCCGCAGCCGAGGCTCCATTGGAGCAAAGATGGCCCAGGCGCTGGGGATGGCTTCTTGGCCTCTGCCCCAGGCGCTAGAGTGGCTCTGGTCGCGACAGAGCGACGCCCCAGAAGGGCAGAGCATCGCCCCCTGGTGAGAAGAGCGTCGCCCCCTGGTGGGCGTGCTGGGTGGATCCCAGTCGGGCGCATGCGGGAGTCTGTCTGACTGTCCCTCCCCATTTCCAGCTTCAGAAAATACAAAAAAAAAAAAAAGATGCTTAATATAGATCATTGGGAAACTGCAAATTAAAACAACAATGAGGTCTCTCTAAACAAGAAGATGGCTAAAACCCAAAATACTGACAACACCAAGTGCTGGTGAAAACATGAAGCAACAGGAATGCTCCTTCCTGGCTGACGAGCATATGAAATGGTTCAGCCAGTTCAAACGACAGGCAGTTTATGACAAAACGAAGCACTGGCTTACCGTGCGTGCGACCCCAGTCACGCTCCTGGGTGCTTGCCCGCAGGAGTTGGAAACACAGGTCCACGTAAAAACCAGCACACGCATATTTACAGCGGCTTTATTCATAATTGCCCAAGGGAAGTAACCAAAATGTCCTTCCGTAGGAGAATAGATAGATGAACAATGAATCCTCTTTAGTGATAAGAAGAAATGTCCAGACTATGAAGAGACATGGAGAAAAGTCAAAGGTTTATCACTAAGAGAAAATAAAAACAGTCTAGAAAAGGTAAAACTATAGAGACAATAAAGATAGTGGTGGTTGCCAGGGGTTTGGGGGGAAGAAGGGGTAAATGAACAGTGGGAACACAGGGATTTTTAGGGGGGGTGAAGGTATCCTGCATGATGCTATCGTGGTGGACACACGATACTATTCATTTGTCCAAACTCCTAGATCTATACAGCACCAAGAATGAATCCTAATGTAAACTGTAGACATTGGTTAGTAAAAATGCAACAATTTTGCTTCATTGATTGTAACAAATATAACACACTGATGCAAGATGTTAAAAATGGGATAAATTGTATCTGGTGGGGAGGGTGCACATAGAAACTAAACTTTCTGCACGATTTTCCTATAAACTTAAAACTGCCCTAAAAATATTGTCTGTTAATTTAAAAATATACAAAACCTTTTTTTGTGTGTGTGTGTATTTTTCTGAAGCTGGAAACGGGGAGAGACAGTCAGACAGACTCCCGCATGCGCCCGACCGGGATCCACCCGGCACGCCCACCAGGGGTGACGCTCTGCCCACCAGGGGGCGATGCTCTGCCCCTCCCAGGGGTCGCTCTGCTGCGACCAGAACCACTCTAGCGCCTGGGGCAGAGGCCAAGGAGCCATCCCCAGTGCCCTGGCCATCTTTGCTCCAATGGAGCCTCGGCTGTGGGAGGGGAAGAGAGAGACAGAGAGGAAGGGGGGGGGGTGGAGAAGCAAATGGGCGCTTCTCCTATGTGCCCTGGCCGGGAATCGAACCCGGGTCTCCTGCACGCCAGGCCGACGCTCTACCGCTGAGCCAACCGGCCAGGGCCCAAAACCTTTTTGAACAAAAATGCTTAAAGATCTATGTTGAGAGGAATTCCATATTCATTGATGGGAAGACAATCGCTTTAAGTCTTGCTTACTCTAACTTGTAAACTTGGAAGTGGAGAGAGTGAGTCCTCAACATTCTTCTTTTCCAAGACTGCTTTGGTCTTCTCCTCCTTCACACAAACTATGGATTTTAGTAACAACTTGTCAACTTCTTTTTTTTTTTTTTTTAGATTTTTATTTATTCATTTTTAAGGAGAAAGGTGTGAGAGAGAGAGAGAGAGAGAGAGAGAGAGAGAGAGAGAGAGAAGGGGGGAGGAGCAGGAAGCATCAACTCCCATATGTGCCTTGACCAGGCAAGCCCAGGGTTTGGAACCAGCGACCTCAGCATTTCCAGGTGGTCACTTTATCCACTGCGCCACCACAGGTCAGGCCAACTTGTCAACTTTTTTTTTTCTTTTCCAACTTGTCAACTTCTTAAAGAAGAACAGGGCAGCGGGGATTTTGTGTTGAATCTGTCTATCCATTTGGAGAGCATTTGCATGGAAGTCAAATCACTGTGTGCGTCTTACTAGGTGGGTCTTCCTTTTCTGTCACTCCTTGAAAATAGGATTCTTGGAGTAGTAACTATCTGGGAACCCAGTGGAAATGGGTTTACCTGTGAACATGAAATGTTCTTTCATGTTCCTGTCCCTGCAGGTTCCCGTTTTGCCCCCAGCACATGGGGTGCCGCCAGAGTCTCCCCGCTGCCTCTGGCCTGCCCCGCGCTCCCGCGCACGGAGTCAGCACGCAGTGGGAAAAAAGAGAAGGCCTTCCGGATGGTTCCTCCATCTTCCCTGGAATCACCACTGTCACCATGGCATTTCATTGCTGTCTTTAATAGCTCACGAGTGGCTCCTTCTGGAGCTGATGGCGCAGCAAGGCACAGATCAGCCGGCGGGAGGCCGGGACTGCAGGCTGGCACGCGTCTGCTGGGGAGCAGGGGCGGTGGGGGGGGGGGGGGGGGGCTCGCTCCGCCCAGAGACGCGCCGAGTGCCCGCTGGCCTGGGATCCGAGATCGGTGCCCGGGCTGCCTTTGATCTGGACAGTGTGCTGCCAAGTCTCAATTAGACAGCCTGTAATACAGTTGGTTCTGGCACAAGGGGTGAGAAAAGAAATAATAATAATAAATCAAAGGATCGTCTCAAACAGGGAGCGAGTCCCCGACCACAGTGTTTGGAGAGGCCACGAGGAACCACTGCCCTCAGCCTAAAGTCGTCAGCTGGAAAAGCCCGCTGTCCGCGCCGTACCTTCGAGTGGCCTCTACAAAACGTGCTCAGGGTCCCGCGTTACGCATTCAGACGCTGTCTGACGAATGGGCGGGCGGGAGGGCGCAGTGGAAGAGGAGGCTTGGCTGCGGACAGGCAGGCAGAGCGCCCTCTGAAGTGTGGGAGCATGCCAGCTCCTGCCCCCAGCACACTCCTCATTCAGAGCATTAGTGAGATGACGTCTGTTAGGAGTGTGATTCGTTTCTAAATGCGCAGTCAGACGGAGGCTGGGGGCAGTTGATCTCAATGCCAGCGTGACCTCCGGGCACTGTTTTAAAAGCCTTTCATTCAAGTGGTTCCTGGCAGAGAGGCAGGGACCTGGGACGCTCCAGGGTAGAGGTGACTGCAAACATTCCACTGCTCTTGTTAAAAAAAAAAGAGAGAGAGAAAGTCTGTTTAAACCTACTGAGGCCGTTTTAAAGAATGCTACACTAGCTGCGTGTTCTCTGTTTCAGCCGCCAGGAGGTACCTGCTTCGCAGGCAGTGCTAAGGCTGGGAGAGAATGGATAGAGGGGCAAGGGAGCCAGAGCCCAGGCTGGATTCAGAAGCCTCAGGGCGGGTGGGGGAATCAGCCCTGGCGCCTTTAGGAATGGCGGCCTCTGCAGAGCAACCCCAGAGAATGACTCATGGGGCAAGAAACTGAACCACAGAGAGGCGGAGGTTCCGGTATGGGGAGCAGGGAGGCTCAGCCATGTCTTAGGGACATGTCCTGGCCACACCGTGCCACAGGCGAGGTGATCAGGTCTGTCTGTAAACAAAGGCACAGCCATGGGAAGTAAGCAGAAGAGTGCCCAGAGACTGAAGGGCACGGTGAAGGTCAGGAGCCCTGGCTCAGTCATACCCCGGCCTCCTGCCACTGAGGCTTTGCTGTGGGACCCTGCCTTCCCCGGCAAGAATGGGGGAGGGAGGTAAGGCCCACTCAGCATCACGGGAACAGACCCGGATGAGCAGACCTATCGGAAACAGCTTTCCGACTGCAAGAGCGCTCTCTGTGTCTCAGAGCCCATGGGGTCCCCTGAAGGCAGCATCATCAGTGGCATTCTGTCACAGACCTGGGCTAGTCCACCAGCTCTAGTTCCGCAGGGCCTCAGATTCCTGGCTAATTCACAGAGCCTTTCTTCTATTTCTTTAACGATTCGGTACAGTCCTGTGGTAGGTCAGCACACTCCCCTCCCCACCCCCACCCCCCAGTGAAATTATAAGTGGGTACCGTCTTTCTGAAAATAAAATCACACAAATGTTTGGACTGGGATGTTATACAACTGTTAACATCCTAGTCAAAACCAAACTCGGCTATAATTTAAGAATAAATACAAAAAATTTTTTAAAAGGGAAAACATGGCATGAAAAAAATAAAGAAAAACCTGACCGACAAGGAAAAAATTTCCCAATGTACTGTTGAATTAATTAAGCACATACAGTAGTATCCTTTGTACGTAAAGCACCTACATGGAGAATGATCGAGCTACAGCAGGGGGCGCTAGACCCACCCTGGGGTCCATTCCCGCAACATTCTATGGGGCCTGAGGCTTGCTGGGGGGTCTTCCCCTGGTTGTTTTCAAGTTTGGACGGCAGCATTGAGTAGTTGTCCCAGAAACCTGCAAAGCCTAAAGGATTTACTGTCTGGGCCACTATGAAAAATAGTTTTGGGGCCCTCTGATCTATATAAATACAAAATAACAAAGGAAAAGGACTGGAAAGTGTTGCCAGTTGTTGGCAAGGACTTGAGCATGTAGTGCTGGTGTTATAATACCCATGTTTGAATCGGGGGCCAGGGAGTGAGGTGGTACACACAGGGGTAGAAGAGTTCTCAGGAAATTTGAATACGTGAAGGCCAGGAAAGGGAAGGTCGACAGCAAGGCCACGGGCCATGTCCTGCAGGGGGTCTGGGGAGAGGCCTCTGGTGCAGGTGGGTCACCGGAGACGTCTGTGAATGTGGCTGGTTTACAGGTCAGGATGAGCTGGTGGGAGGAAACAGAAGCCATACGCCTGGGCCACTGCACCGCCTGAAATTTGTCCCTGAAAAACGGAAATTTTAATTCCAAGAAATAGATGTGTTCCCCCGCTGTTTGTCTTAGGAGAGAAGAAATCGGACAGTGTTTCAAGACAGGACAGCGGAAAGGGGGTGGCAAGGGAAAATTTCCAAGCTCGGGAGTGGGGTCATGCGACCCCCACGTCCCAGCCGGAACCTGCAGAAACATGATCACGGGTGAAATTCCCTACAAATGAAAAGATCAGTTTTTCATGCAAATCTACTTGTGTCCTCTCAGATTCTGGCAATACCTTCTGTTTCTTTTATTCCCTTCAAATTTAAAAAAAAAAGAAAGAAAAGCCTATCTTTCCTGGTAAATAGACCAATGTCACTTATTTCACTTGCCAAAACTGAGTCGTTCTCAGACGTCACAGAATAAAACAATGCCACACAGCTGGCTTGTTCGGGAAAGGGAGCTATTATATAAGGGTATGGCGTAGATTTTTCTCGGGATGTGAAAATATACACTTTAATTTCACAAGTTAGTAATTAGTAGCGTAGGATAAAGCCATAATCCAAAACAATAATCTTTATTACCAAAATAGAGATTAAACACAATTAAAATGAACAATATTACCAGCCGTAATTGCTAATCAATTAACTGAGAAGCTATATTACTGTAATCTTCCTGGTCCCCAATTTGCCCTTCCTATATATTTTTTTTTCTCCAACTTTTTATAATATAAGACGGAGACTAGTTAAAAGAATCCATCTGCAGAACCTTTTCTTCTTCTTCTTCTTTTAATTCTAGCCGTGGTATCCAGCCACTGCCTGCCCTGTGGAGCATGCTCACCCACTCACGAGGTGCATAGGAACCTGTGTCCCCACTGGGAGGGTTGGTGTGGTTCCGTCTGGCGTTCCTCTGCCGCCTTTGGCCTCTTAGGTTAATTACTGAAACCTGGGGAAGTATTATCCCTCCTCCAGGTGCCCTGGTATTTGCTTGCTAGAAACAACCGCGGGTGGAAAAGGCCCTGCCCAGGACCACCTGCCCAGCCCCATTTCCTGAAGACCCGGCCACCAGGTGAGGTGACAGACCTTCAGAGTGAGGGCTTGACTTTCACCACCAATGACAAACTAGGTTAAATCAACCTCGATGCCCACATCACTGAGAATCCACTTTTCTCTGCGGTTGAAAAGAAGTTCAGCCGTGCCCAGGAAGACGGTTTGGGAAATATCATCGCTTTTCCGGTTTGTTGAGAAGTATAGCTGGAGAGGTTTTCTGCAGGAGCATCAGAGGGACAGAGCTCTGAGCAGACACAGGTAGCGTGGCATCCCCTGCCTGGGGGGGGGGGGGGTACCTGCCTGGTCGTGCAGAGGCCCCCTTGGGGAGGAAAGGTCCCTGCTGCAGAACGTGTCCCTGTGGGAAGGGCAGGCATGGGCCCAGATGGCTTCAGAGAGCCCTTGCCAGTGCATGACCCTCCCTGGTCTGTGAATTCAGCCCACAGGCGCAGAGAGCCCCCTGGTCCTCTGATGCCTCCCCTCCCATCTCCTCCCGCTCCCATGGAAACGCATTCAAGCCTGGGGTGACTGGCTTCCAGGTCTGACTGGCAGTGGAGGGTGGCTCCTCTCCTGACCCCTGCAGAGGCGGGTAGCCCTGAAGGCCAAACGAGTGGCCCTGGCCTTGAAAAGACCAGCCAGGGGGCAGATGTCCCAGGTGCCAGCTGTCCCGGGTCCAGCTGGCCAGCGGCCACTCCTGTCTGCTTGCTCTCTGCATTTGTGAACAGTCAGACAGGGTTTGCACACCAGGAAGGACACCTCGGGTCTTCACTGTGTCCCCAACTCCTCTCGCTGCAAAAAAAAAACAAACAAAACCCTAAGAGGACAAACCAGTTGCCAGGGAAATCCCCAAGGCTCTCTAATCGCTGCCTTGGCAAACTTCTGCTCCCCCCACTCCAAATGCACTGCGTTCTCAGAAGCCTGTGATGTATGAAGGAGCCACTGAGGCTTGAATAAAGGGTTTCCCTGTGGCCACAGCAAGTTTGTAAAAAGGGGAGGCCCTAGCTCACCCCTCAACTGCCTTCCAAGTCTCCCTGCCTCTTCGACCCCAACCCCCAGCACCACCCCAACTGAGCATGCTCAGAACCAAGGGCTCTGACACTCCAGGGGTCACGGCGGCCATAGGCTCTGTCCCCCAGCCTGTGGCCTTCTCTTCCTGCATGTTTGGGGTCTGCTGTCTACTGGGGCTTGACCAGGACACCCTCCTTGTCCTGGTAGAGCAGCTCAGAGCCCCCAGGTCAGAACCTGTGGGGAGAACCTGTGGAAACAGTCTCTGCCCGGACCCAGACCCACACGGAGAAAAGGGGACAGGAGAGGTTTGTGGATGGACACTGGGAGAGATCCAAGCTGGCCAAGCGCGGCTCCTCTGGAGCTGACCTGGACCCCGGGAGTAAAAGCAGACTGCTGGATCCTGATCTACATCGAGTGAGGAAGTCCACTCTCGGTGCTGACCTGGACCCCGGGAGTAAAAGCAGACTGCTGGATCCTGATCTACATCGAGTGAGGAAGTCCACTCTCGGTGCTGACCTTGACCACCGGGAGTAAAAGCAGACTGCTGGCATCCTGATCTACATCGAGTGAGGAAGTCCACTCTCGGTGCTGACCTGGACCCCGGGAGTAAAAGCAGACTGCTGGATCCTGATCTACATCGAGTGAGGAAGTCCACTCTCGGTGCTGACCTTGACCACCGGGAGTAAAAGCAGACTGCTGGATCCTGATCTACATCGAGTGAGGAAGTCCACTCTCGGTGCTGACCTTGACCACCGGGAGTAAAAGCAGACTGCTGGCATCCTGATCTACATTGAGTGAGGAAGTCCACTCTCGGTGTCCCAGGGTCTCCGCTGCTGCAAAGGTGGAGGGACTGCCACCTGCCACCCCCACCCCCCAGGACACTGACCAGGGCCACAGGGATTCGGGCTACAACTAACACCATGTCCTCGATGGCTCCCAGTGCAGGCGGCTTTGGAACAGCTGCTGATTGGAACCCTGACTTGGTTTTTTTCAGGCACATTCCATCGGTGTCTATGGTCAGCCTGGGCCCTGGATGCCCAGCACGGGGCGCAGACCAATCTTCAGGAGGACGAGGAACCAAAACCGCTCTTTTAAGGACGATTGACATGCCTGCGGCTTTCACCACCCACCAGGACAGTGGTAGGGCCACCGCATAGGACAGGACACAGATGACTGCCCACGCTCTCATCTTTTGAATGCGACCTTCCACCAAAGTTTCCCAGAATCCTGGTACCTGAGACCAAGGTCTCTTCTGCTGGACTTTGGGGAAGAAGCAAAAATCAGGAGAGCGGGACTTACAGGAAGAAGAGCATGACCTTGACTTTGGACAGTGCGCACTGCACCTCAGCCACCCCCCAGCCCCAGCCCCAGGACGACGAGCTCGCTCTCCTGGGCTCCCAGGCGTCTCCGCAGAGCCCCACACAACGATGCCAGGTCTGGCGGGCACCAGGTGAGGGCGCACGGAGAGATAGAGGAAGCCTGGAAAAACTTTGCTCATAGATATTCTCCGGGCGGCATCTAATCCAGCCGCCTTTGTCTGTCTGCACAATGGATCTTATCTTTGGGCCGGGGCTCGTGTTCAGGCCCGTTATCACCCCGTAGAAAAGGCTCGCCGGCTCCCTTACCTCTCCTTCCGCCGCCGCACCACGGTGGCACCACGCATTTAATCGAAGCACCCGCTCTGGGGAGCGTCTTCGGGGACTCGCCCCTTTCTCCGGCGCCCTTATCTCCCCTTCCTTGTGTTGGGGAGGCATAAAAATCACACACACATACAAAAAGTCATTCTGAGTATACTCTCCCTGATAATTATTGTCAGACCTGGAGATAAGCACCCTACGTGATGTAATGTGTGTTGAAGGGGGTAGGGGGTGTCCCCCCTGAATGAAAATCCTGCCCCCGTCCACCCACCCACCCCCCCCCGCTGTGGCCGGGACAATGGCAGCCCGCCTTCCCGGGCCACCCCCGCGTTCTGCTGCAGACAAGAGAGCGCTTTGATTTGTTGTGTGTTTTGATAAGACGCAATCTGGGGGCCTTTATCTGGGCTGTTATATTTAAAGATGACATTCTACCCCGCCGCCTCCCCTATTGTCTGACCCGGATTGTCGCCAAATGTTGCTGTTTAGTCAAACTCACCGGCTTAATGAGAGGCCTGCTCCCAATTGAAGGGAAATTATTTAAATGTGGGCTACCCTATACACTGCAGTTTCAAAAAGAACTAGGTGGTTAATCAAAAGTTAATTGTATCATTCTCATGCAGATGAGGGCCTCTTGCAAATGAATCCCAGGTTGTGATTATTAAAAAAAAAGAGGCAAGAGACGCCAGTGCACAGGGGCCCGGAGCCCCGTAAACAATCAGCAGACTTTAATTTGTGGTAAACAAAGTGATGGATACACCAGGGTCTCCAAAGGAGGAAAAAAAGGTGAAAATAAATTAAAGCACAACATACCGATATGATCTTTTTGTTTGAGGCCATCTTTCAAAAACATAAGTGAAAGGGATAAAGACCCACCCATTAATATTTACCGAAGCGGAGGCCCACACAAAGACCAGCAGGTCCCGGATTGCGCAGCGTGCCACGTTAGGCGGGGGCCTCCCCCGCTGGCAGATGGCCTCTCTCCTCCGCCACCCAGACGGGCGTCCACTGCCGCTCCCTCCTCATGCATGGAAAGTGACACAGGGCCAAGTCCCCTGGCTGAGGTCTGGGAGAGGCACACCTGACTACCTGGCTCTGTCCTCTGAGAGAATGTCAGCTCCCTGCTCTGCCTGGGGATGCTTGCCGGGGGAGTCATCTGCACCCCATCAGAAATTAGCAGAGGGGTCCAGTTCAGGCTCCCCGGAGGGACGTAGGAGGGGGGTTTGCATTCCAGCCAGAATCCTGCTTGAATGTGGTTTCTGCCCCAGAGAGAGAGGAGAGAGGGTACCTGGTCACCTTCACTCTCTTCATCCTGGACAACCCACTTCTCTCACTGTTCAGTCTGGGGAGCCACAGGCCCGGCTCAGCCACGCTGACCTGTCCTGCCTCTTGGACAGATCCAGGCAGCAGCCAGATCCCCACACTGCTCCTGTGTTGTCAGCAGAGCTGCGGACCCTGGGAGGGTGAGTTCCCGGCCATGGGCCATCGCTGCTCAGTGACCACCTGGAGGGGAAGGGCCCTCGGAGGCACCCCGGGGCCTACGGGGCCTGGTGGGACCTCAGTCTAGAGGCAGTGGTGAGTACTCAGGATGCCACAGATCTCCCCCTGTCCTCTGCACCCCGACACAGTGGGGTTGATGACAGCATCCCGGAGCCCTACCTCTGCACCCCGACACAGTGGGGTTGACGACAGCACCCCGGAGCCCTACCTCTGCACCCCGACACAGTGGGGTTGACGACAGCACCCCGGAGCCCTACCTCTGCACCCCGACACAGTGGGGTTGATGACAGCACCCCGGAGCCCTGTCCTCTGCACCCTGACACAGTAGGGTTGACGACAGCACCCCGGAGCCCTACCTCTGCACCCCCACACAGTGGGGTTGACGACAGCACCCCGGAGCCCTGTCCTCTGCACCCCGACACAGTGGGGTTGACGACAGCACCCCGGAGCCCTACCTCTGCACCCCGACACAGTGGGGTTGACGACAGCACCCCGGAGCCCTGTCCTCTGCACCCCCACACAGTGGGGTTGACGACAGCACCCCGGAGCCCTGTCCTCTGCACCCCGACACAGTGGGGTTGACGACAGCACCCCGGAGCCCTGTCCTCTGCACCCCCACACAGTGGGGTTGACGACAGCACCCCGGAGCCCTGTCCTCTGCACCCCGACACAGTGGGGTTGACGACAGCACCCCGGAGCCCTACCTCTGCACCCCCACACAGTGGGGTTGACGACAGCACCCCGGAGCCCTACCTCTGCACCCCGACACAGTGGGGTTGGTGACAGCACCCCGGAGCCCTGTCCTCTGCACCCCCACACAGTGGGGTTGACGACAGCACCCCGGAGCCCTGTCCTCTGCACCCCGACACAGTGGGGTTGACGACAGCACCCCGGAGCCCTGTCCTCTGCACCCCCACACAGTGGGGTTGACGACAGCACCCCGGAGCCCTGTCCTCTGCACCCCCACACAGTGGGGTTGACGACAGCACCCCGGAGCCCTGTCCTCTGCACCCCCACACAGTGGGGTTGACGACAGCACCCCGGAGCCCTGTCCTCTGCACCCCCACACAGTGGGGTTGACGACAGCACCCCGGAGCCCTGTCCTCTGCACCCCCACACAGTGGGGTTGACGACAGCACCCCGGAGCCCTGTCCTCTGCACCCCCACACAGTGGGGTTGACGACAGCACCCCGGAGCCCTGTCCTCTGCACCCCCACACAGTGGGGTTGACGACAGCACCCCGGAGCCCTGTCCTCTGCACCCCCACACAGTGGGGTTGACGACAGCACCCCGGAGCCAGCACCCTGGAGCCCTACCTCTGCACCCCCACACAGTGGGGTTGACGACAGCACCCCAGAGCCCTGTCCTCTGCACCCCCACACAGTGGGGTTGACGACAGCACCCCGGAGCCCTGTCCTCTGCACCCCCACACAGTGGGGTTGACAACAGCACCCCGGAGCCCTACCTCTGCACCCCCACACAGTGGGGTTGACGACAGCACCCCGGAGCCCTGTCCTCTGCACCCCGACACAGTGGGGTTGACGACAGCACCCCAGAGCCCTGTCCTCTGCACCCCCACACAGTGGGGTTGACGACAGCACCCCGGAGCCCTGTCCTCTGCACCCCCACACAGTGGGGTTGACGACAGCACCCCGGAGCCCTACCTCTGCACCCCCACACAGTGGGGTTGACGACAGCACCCCGGAGCCAGAGCTGGTCGGAGGCATTCTTTCCAACACCAGTTGCAGAGCTCAGCAGGCATCCGCACTCCGGCAGCCCTCCTGACGGCAGCATTTGTCCAGAGTCTCCCCACTCCCAGGGCCTGGGGTGGGTTTAGAAAGACTGAAATATGCCTTCCTGCTCTCCCACCATTCGGCCCCGTCCCTGCAGGGGAGGACACCACTCTGAGATCCCTGGCGGAGAGCCGGCCAGAGCAGGGGCAGAGACAGAGACACTCCCGCCGGCCTCCCAGGGCCCCTCCTGGACACCCCTCCGCCCGCCCCATTCCGCTGCAGGGGGCTGCGAGGCCTCCTGTGTCCACCGCTGGTGCCAGAGGCTGGCTGAGTGGTGCCCGGGCATGGAGAGGTCTCGTGTCTCCACAGCGGGCTCCTCCTGCCTCGAACGTTCAGACGTGTGTTCGCTTCGGGGCTGCAGCAGCACAGACCACACGCCAGCTTGGTCACAGGAACAAACAGTTATTGTTTCACGGTTCTGGAAGCCAGACACCAGAGTGAAGGTTCAGGTGGGGCCAGGCTCTCCGTGAAGGCTCTGGGGGGAGAGTCCTCCCTGCCTCTTCTGGCTTCTGGGGGCTCCAGGCTGGTGGCCACCTCCCTCCAGTCTCTGCCATCTCCCCACGTCTCTGGGCCTTCACACAACTGCCTTCTTCTAAGGACACCAGTCACTGGACTAGGGACCACCCCGTACTGCAGCATGACCTCATCATAACTAATGAAACCTGAAGTGACCCTGCCCTGGCTGGTGGCACCGTAGACAGAGCATCATCCCAGAGCACCGAGGTTACCGGCTCTATCCCACGGTCACCGGCTGGATCCCACGGTCACCAGCTGGACCCCAAGGTCGCTGGTTCGAGCCCCGGTCAGGGCACTTATGAGAAGCAATCAAAAGGAACTGAACTAAGTATAACAACAAGTTGATGTTTCTCTTTCTCTCTCTCTACCCTATCCCTTCTTCTCTCTCTCTCTCTCTCAAAAAAAAATATATATATAACATTAAAAATACATCTGAAGTGACCCTATTTCCAACAAGGTCACATTCAGAGGTTCCTGGGGGTTCCCTTTTGGGAGATGGGAGACAATGCATCCTGCAGCAGAGGGCTCTGGCTTGACCGCACCCTCTCTAGTCTCTCCTTGCCCCCCCCCACAGGGCTGAGCTGCTAACCACAGCCCCAGAAGAGTACCCGGTAGCGCCAAACAGAACTCCACCCATGGAAGGCACTGGCGGTAAGCAAGGTACAGAAGGACCAGATCAGGGGGACGTGAACACAATTCCTCCAGAGAGGCTCAGAGAGGCGGCCTCATCACTGTGTGACGCTGACCTCGAGGGACTGCGGTTGGAGGATGCCCGGGCACAGAGGGAGCAGCAGAGGTGAGTGGGGTGCTGGGATCCCACATCCTGTTGTGTCCCACGTTCATTCCAGAACACTTGATGACCCCTAACTGGGCATGAGGACACTGAAGGTGCCCTGCCACCCCCTGTCCCACCTGGCCAGAGGTCAAACCAGGTCAAACCTATCTGGTGGCACAGATCCCACCCGCAACTCTCCAGCTAGAAGGTCAGCGGGGCCCTTCCTCCTAGACACCTGGACAGCTTCCCGGCGACCTCTTGTCCGCCATCTAGCGGCCCTTTCTGGGACCGTACCTCTGTGCTGACTGCTGCAGCTGCCTTCACTCACACTCACACACACACCCCCACCCCATCCTCCCAGGGAAACCTGGCCACCTCTGGAGTAATGGCAAACACCTAACCCAAGGGCTGACTTTTCAAACTAGCCACCCTGTCCTGCCCAGGCCACACTATGGAGCCGTTCATTCATGCAGAGCCAATCACAGCAGCTTAATGACAAGCAGAGAAGAGGCTGGCTATAAATGGGGTTGCGGGAGGCACAGTCACCGGGCAGCGCCCCAATTTCACTCCTCAAAGACGCCCACATGGTCTCGGTCACACCAGCGCCGCTCCCTCGTAAATCTCAATAAATGTTACATTAGAGAGAAACCTCTGAAACCAAATCATCCGGTAATACGCATTTCTAATCCAAACACACAGGAGTTTCTTAATAGTCACACAGAAATAGCACAGGTGACCCATCCGATATTTTGTATCACCGACACATACCACATATGTATTAATACTGACTGTTAATACTGATGTACGGATAACCTCAAACATGGAACTATAAAGCTTCCAGAGACCTCCTATCTCACTGGCTTTGGGCCCTTGGAAAGAAACATTACTTACTCAGAGCCCTTTTGAAGATGGGATATTTGTCTCCTCGTCTTCTCCCCCCCCCCCCGGGCCATGGAGTGACCCGCCTCCCTGACCACAAGGGACTGGGCTGGAGAATGCCCGGGCACAGGGACAGCGCACAGCTAGGGGCACAGAGGGAGCAGCAGAGGTGAGTGGGGTGGGGGGACCCCACATCCTGTTGTGTCCCATGTTCATTCCAAAACACTTGATGGCCCCTAAGTGGACATGGGGACACTGAAGGTGCCCTGCCACCCCCTGTCCCACCTGGCCAGCTATCAGCCCTGCCCCAGCTTGGGGTGGACGTCCTTACTGCACGCTTGGGAAATGAAATGCGGAAAAAAGTGATGACTTGCTCTAAAACAGGAAGGGCAGGCCTGACCTGTGGTGGCGCAGTGGGTAAAGCGTCGACCTAGAAATGCTGAGGTTGCCGGTTCGAAACCCTGGGTTTGCCTGGTCAAGGCACATATGGGAGTTGATGCTTCCAGCTCCTCCCCTGTCTCTCCTCTCCTCTCCTCTCTCTCTCTCCCTCTCTCTCTCCCTCTCTCTCTTCCTCTCTAAAATGAATAAATAAAATAAAATAAATTAAAAATAAATAAATAAATAAAACAGGAAGGGCAAAGACTCCACCAGGCCCTGTGGGTCCTCACTGTGCGGGGGCCCCATTGCCAGGCCTCACAGGCTCTATCGAAGTCAGGTGGAACTTCTGCAAGTCACTGTGGAGGGGCCGAGTGCTGGGAAGTCCCCCCGCGCGCCCTCTGGTGGCCAGTCCTAAGCCACAAGGGCCGCTCGGCCAGCACCAGCCTTCCATTCACATCTGTCAATCGAAAGGAACGAGGGCAGATGGAATATACGTATTTTTCAGTGCCTCTTCTTGGTTACTACGGCAACTGGAGACATGGTTAAACCCAAAGTGCAATTAAACTGCTCCTTGTTTCATATCAATTTGGGAAGAAAAGTGACTTCATTTCCGCTGTTTCACCCTCACCAGCTTCCCGGTGCTGCAGGTATTTTCAGGGTTTCAAAAGCCAGTTCCCAGGTTGCTGTCTCTCCAACTGGAAGACCCAGGAGGTTTGTGTGGAAGCATGGGGACCAGGCAGCTTTGGATGCGATGAGCTGTCCTGAAGAAATGGGCCGGCCCCTCTCTGCTCACTCCTCTCTGCCCCCCACATTTCTGGAGCACCTGTTTGAGGGAATGCCCTGGAGCCTGGCTGCCCTGCTTCCCGCCTGCTAGGCCACCTACTGTCCTTTGTGACCTCAGGCAAATCACTCCCCTCTCTCCGCTCAATTCCTCCCTCTGAGGAAGGACTGTTGGGAGAATTAAGTGTGAGGAGAGATGCAAGCACTTTTTAAAATAGATTCTTATTTAGGGTAGTTTTATTTTTATGAAAAGTCACATAGGTTATACAGAACATACCTCTTACCCAATGTTATACATTATGTAAGTGTTTTTGTGTTTTTTGTTTTTGTGACAGAGACAGAGAGAGAGATGGAGAGAGGTACAAACAGGGTCAGTCAGGAAGGGAGAGAGATAAGAAGCATCAATTCTTCATTGTGGCACCTTAGTTGTTCAGTGATTGCTTTCTCATATGTGCCTTGACCAGGGGAACTTCAGTAGACCGAGTGACTCCTTGCTCAAGCCAGCGACCTTGGGTCCAAGCTGGTGAGCCTTGCTCAAACCAGATGAGCCCGCGCTCAAGCTGGCGACCTTGGGGTCTCGAACCTGGGTCCTCCACATCCCAGTCCAACGCTCTATCCACTGCGCCACCACCTGGTGAGGCAAATTTCTACTTCTGAGACCTTTCTGAGGTTCTCCTGGAGTGTACGCAATACGGAAATACTGTGTGTGTGTTTCATGAACACTTGTAAACAACATATCCAAGTTACATCGCCACGCCTGTCGCTGCCCCCTTGTTAGTTACAGTGTTTGATGTTTCTGCGTCTTAATTCATTTCTGGCCACTGTTCTGCCCGAGGCCCGCAGAAGAGTCCAGGTCCTCCCATAAACGCGTTCTGTTCACTCCTCCCGTCTGCATGTCTCACTCGGGGCGTCCTGAGCCTGCTCCTTTGAGGACTGTGACCAACGTGTAAGAGGACGGCTCCTTCTGAAGACTTCTGGAACCTTCTGTTGCAGAAAGGTCCAAATGGCCGGAGCTGTTTTGCTCTTGTTTTCTCCTTCCTGGGGGTTGAGCTGGGGGAGGGAGGGGAACTGCTCGCCCCCGCACACAAGCCCTCCCCACCCCGCCCCGTCTTGCCGTCTGTCCCTCGGGCTGCAGTCCTACAGGCCCCATCTAAATAGGAAGGGCAGGTGGTGGAGCCTAAGCCCTGGCGGCGGCCGGGGATGCTGGACCGCTCGGCTGCATGCCCGCTGGGAGGAGAGCTCGGATTGGTGGTGAGACTCCAAGCGGACCGGTGCGGCGGGCCTCCTTCGACGACGACACAGTTCCTGAGGGGGTTCTGCAGCTCTCCGCCCAGCGCTGCCGCTGCAGACAAAGGTTTTCCTCGGGGAACAGGAGCCAGCAGAGAGCACTGGCCTGCCCCCCACACACACACACACAGACACACACCCGCCTGTGCTCGGAGGACCTGCCGGCTGGAAGTGGGGGACCTGGCTGCAGGTGGAGAAGCTTCCCCATCAGAACTCCACGTAGCCCCTTGCTCTGTTCTCCATGGTGGCCTGGGCGCAGCCCTAAAGCTACTCTACGGATGTTGTAAGACGGAGCAACACATAAATGCATCGTGAGGGAGGAGAGCCAGGTTTATCTTTGCTGGGAAGGCCAGTGACCAGCGTGGGGTGGAGGACGGTCAGCAATGAGCCCCTGGTGTCGGATTGGAACTGGAGGGACTGGTGCAGATGGGTGGACAGGTGATACACAGACAGACAGACAGACACACGCACACGAGCACGCACACACGCGGTTCCTATCGCCGTCTGCTGTGAGAGGGTGCAGGGAAGAGGGTTGCCGTGGGCACTCCCGGAAAGGACACAGGGAACCCAGACAATCAGGTTGTGGCGGCAATCAAGGAAATGTTCCCGGGATGGTGGGGACAGGTCAAGAGGACACAGGAGCCGGACCCCAGTGGCTCAGTCTGGACAAATAAGTAATGACAGTGAGGGCTTATAGCCCACAGAACCCGTGAGTCCACACACAGAGAGAGAGGCCTTTAAAAGCATGAAGAGGGAAACAGATAGCTCTTCCTTACAGGAAAATTCTCAAACACACAGGAGGAATGTGGGGGAGGGCACATTTCTTAAAATGTCGCCACTGGGCCACCATCCTAATGATAATTGTTTCAGGCAAGAATCATATCAATGGGTGATGAGAGTAGTGAGAATTTCATGAGAAAAAAAGATCATTATGGAGTTTCAAGAACCACCCCCAAGATACTTAATTACAAAGGGGGACACGGGCAGAAAGGGGCAGACAGCACCCTGACCACGTGGACATTCCCACCACCAGTGAAGAGACGAGTGGAGAATAGTGTCCTTACGGTGCGAGGCACTGGGAGGAATATGTCTCTTCTTGTCTCTAACATTCTTGTGAAAAATACAAAACTTGAATTTCATCGTCAGGAAGCATCAGACAAACCCAGATGGAGGGGGCCATGCTAAAAAGGAACTGTCCTACACCCCTCAAGATTGCCCAGGTCATGAAAGACAAAGCCCAGAAGCTGTGGCCAGCTAAAGGGGTCCAAGGAGGCAGGACCACTAAGTAGTGTCACCCTTGACCGGGTAAAGGTAGAGACAAGAGCATGGACATCAGCACACAGCGAGGGACGTTTGAGCAAAAGCCGTGGGTTACATAATATTATTGTATCGGTGCTAACTTCCTTATTCGGACCACTGTCCTGGGGTCACCTAGAGGAACGTCCTGGTTTTTAGGAAGCATCCACTGAAGTGCTTAGGAATAAAGACGCTTCTGTCTGCAAGTTGATACTCAAATGGTGAAAGTAATAACACCCTCGACTGCAGACAGCACTTTCAAGCCAACGTCAGAAAATGTTAACATTTGGGGGTTCTGGGCCAAGGGAACCTTTGTATTATTTTTTGGTAACTTTTCTGAGGGTGAAATTATTCCAGAAAGCCATCTTTTAAAAAGGCAAGTGTGTCTGCCTACAGCAATAATAATGTAGGTCCCAGGCTAATCCCCCCCCCCAAAAAAATACATGGGTCCTTCTCACAGGCTCCCTCTGGGCTAGAGGAGTCACAGCAACTTCGGACCCCTGGGAGGGCTCTTTGCCAAAATCCTTCTAGAGCACCCAACAAAGGACAGCCATCTTGTTCCGGGACCCCCAGGGACACAGCTTCTGCTGCGGCTGGCCGGGCACCAGCCTCATAAATCTGAGGGGTGTCCTGTGAAGTATCTAACGACAAAGAGAGCAGAGGCTGAGTCCAGCTGTCCAAGTACCTGCGACAGGTAACACCACCCCCTGCTGTCCAGTTCAGAGCCTTGCCTTTCTGCCCTTCCACTGCCCAGAGCAGTTTCTCAGCCTCGGCGCAGGAAAAACCCAACCCTGACAGAAGAGGACTGCGGGCTGCATCCAGAAGGTCATGGAGGATTGCACACAGTGCCAGGTCCCCGCCAGGGTTGCCTTTCAGGTAGAACTCTCTGCGGGGGGGACTGGAGGCGGTAGAGACCTGCAATCCAGGCGGGAAATAACGAAGAACTGAATTAAGGCTACTGAGTGGCTGGGGATAAAGAGAAGCAGCCACATTCAAGCCACAATGTTGCGGAATGACCTGGGAAAGGAAACCCATAGGTAGAACCTGTCCGACACAGAGAAAAGTCTGAATTTTCTATGACTTCTGCTTCCTTGCTGGTCCTTCCCCTGTTCCAGGTTGGGGGTCAGGCCCCACCTGCAGGCCCTGGAAGGGACCTTGGAAGGGACCGACGGGACTAAGGATGGACGTGTGAGTGACGTCAAGACGGTCAAGCCATTGGCTGCGCCTTTTGCGACCTTTCCCCCCCCCCCCCCGGGGTAGTTGGATTCTTCTTTAAAAACAGAAAGACTTTTGAGGTCACTGGAGCTGAAAGGCCATAGAGTGGGGACGTGTTGGGCCGGTCACTATGCGGGGTCACTAGAAGAATGAGAAGAAGGCAGAGAAAGCCATCTGGACCAAGAGGAGAGAATAGCAAGCAGTGGGTTGCTTGCCACATGTCCTTCACGACTGAGAAGAGGGGAGCAAACCGCTGGGCACCAGACACTCTCCGTCCGAGCCCTGGTTCTAATGGAGTCTGGGCTTCCCCCCTCCCTCTCCATCTCATCCCTGCCTCCGCACCACAGACTCCTGCGCTTCCCAGTCTCCAGCCTGTTGCTGTCTCCTGCAACCTAAAAGTCTTAATTAGAACAAATCATGTAAAAAAAAAACAGTCAAAGAAGGAAAATACCCCAATAGAAAAAATGAACAAAAGACACTGATGGACAAGCAAGCCACAAAAGAATACAATTAACATATGAAAAAATAATGTTCATTCTCACTTGTCATCCAGGATATGCAATTTGGCAAAGACTTGGGAACTCACAATACCTGGGAAGATGTCTCTCATTGTGGTGAGCATGGAAGTTAGTAATCCTTTTTTAAAGAGCAACTTGGCAACAAGTGACAACCCACGCCTTAACATCGTTCTTATCCTTTGAGTCACCAAATGGGCTTCTGAGAGCTTACCGGGAGGCGGTCATCAAATCCGTTCTATCCTGAGTCTACGTACGCGTTAAACCTGAGTGAAGAAGATGGAAGGACTTGAGTGAACACTGACTCAGGAGGCCCAGGGCAGGGCTGCTTACAGGAGCGACAACTCAGAAACAGCATGAATGGTCAATTATGAGGGGCTGGTTAAATTAATGATGGGACAATGAGAGAGAGCGAGGAGAGAAAGCTACTATGTAGCCCCTGAAATAACCTCTAAGAAACATATTAAATAAACTGGACATTGATGGTATTTTTTAGGCTAAAGAATATATAGCTCTGGCCAGTTGGCTCAGCGGGGTTCGATTCCCAGTCAGGGCACACAGGAGAAGCGACTATCAGCTTCTCCAGCCTTCCTCCTCCTCCTCCTCCTTTTTCTTCTTCTTCTTCTTCTTCTTCTTCTTCTTCTTCTTCTTCTTCTCTCTCTCTCTCTCTCTCTCTCTCTCTCTCCCCCCCCCTCCTGCAGCCATGGCTCAAATGGTTCCAGCAAATTGGCCCTGGGTGCTGAGGATGGCCCCAAGGCTTCACCTCAGGCACTTTGAAGACTCGGTTGCCAATCAACGGAGCAGCAGCCCCAGATGGGCCGAGCATCACCCAGTAGGTGGATCCTGGTTGGGGTGCATGTGAGAGTCTATGTCTCTGCCTCCCCTCCTCTCACTTCACTAAAAATAAATAAATAAATAAATAAGAATACATATAAATTGTGTATGTGTAAACTACAACCCTTATTTTTATAAAATAAAACCCAATTACATATACACATCCTGCATGTGTGCACACACCCAGTGCACCATATATGCATGCTCAGATTTTCATAGATGTGTAACTCTGGGTCTGGGGCCACCTCAGAAAGCATTCGTGTGGTGGGCAGTTAGACAGACCTGAGCGGAGCAAGGACGATAGGCCAGCCATGGAAGGTCATCAGGGCTGGCAGCCCAGTGCCTAGCAACCAGCAAAGCTGGGGAAACAAGGACCTCACCCCCGGGGTGACCTTTTCTCTCTTAGCTGGTCGGGGGCTTTAGATACCCCTGATTCCATATCCCGACCATGCGGTTTGGGCCCTCCCCCGACCTTCCGTCCCCTGGCACGTTGCTGCTGGTCGTGCGGCTTTAGACCCCCTGAGAGGAGGAGCAAGGGGCGGGAGAATAACTTCATAGGACCCCCGTCCAAGCCCGTGCACGACCCCTCACTAAAGCATGAACCCCCAGAGGTAACATCTAGGCCTCGGTTGTGTTTCAGATCCAGGTCCAGAAAACCAGCAAAACTGGACAAGGGACACTATGGCTAACATCAGGACCAGCAGCATTGACTAGTGACCCGCCACTGATGGGTCAGTGGAGACCACAACCCTAAAACGGAAAGGGACACACCTGGACAGCTGATGAATATTCTATTAGCTCCTCCCCCGGGACCTCCCCTAATGTCTCCATCCTTAAAAGGTCTTAGGACCCGGGGACCAGCACACTCTTCCTTCTGGGAGCTCCTCCACGCCTGCCTTTTAACCTCTTGCTTCTCCCCCTTCCCCCCCCCCCCCGCCCCGGGCACAGTTTCCTTGCCCCTCTCTTTCTCCTGAGCTCTAAGGGTCCCCACAACACCTGCCGCCAGGGGAGCAGTGGCCAGCGGCAGCTCGCCCCGGGCTATTCCTTCCCCTGTCTCTAAGACCCCCTCTGCTGACTTCTTCCTGCACAACCAGTGCGTACTTCCTTTACCGCGGCGCTTTGTCTCTTGATTGAGTTCTTTCTCTCAAGAAAACAAGAATCGAGGTCTCGTCATTTTGCCTATAACATATGGATACGTGTGTGTGTGTGTGTGTGTGTGTAAAACATACACCAAATAGCAACACATATTAACATGGTTAGTGTTTACCAAAACTTGAATAGTGATTCTCACTGAATGGTGGTGTAGACATATTTTTTCTTCTTTATTCTTTCTCCTACACTCTGTATTGCATCATAAACATGTAGGAATGTTACCAGCAGGAGATGTATTTCTAAGAAATTGAAAAACGTGTGACCAAGACGAGCCAGCACCCAGCGGGCTGCTCCCTCCGGTTCCTCGGTCCCGTCCACCGCACTGCCCCAAAGTCATGATGGCAGCCCCCTCTGTCCTCAGCACCCCTGCTCCACAGCATGCTCTCAGAACCCCTCCCCACGCCATCGCGAGAGTTTAGCCAGTTCTTTTCTTCCTGCCAGTCTCGCTCCCCTTGTGTTCCAATCCGTCTCTCCCTTTCCCCCTGCAGCCAGAGTGAGCTTCCTCATCACAACCCAGCTGCTTCCCCTCTCTTTCCACTTACAGTCCCTCGTGGGTTCCCTTTGCTGAAGAATGCAGGACCAGTTCTTCAACATGGCCCGGAGGAGGAGCCCTGCCTGCCTGTCCTGAGCACGGCCGGTTCCGGTGTCTCACAGCCCGGGTTCGAGTCCAGCCCTGCCGCTGACTCAACCTCGTGCGTCTCAGTTTCTCCACCTGTGTGACCTCGCATACAGCTCCCGGTACAGCGCCGGGGCCCCGGGGAAACAGGTAAACACTCGGGGAAGTTTGTCCACGCCCTGCAGGCACCCTGATGACAGGGAGGAACAGCCCGGGGTGATTCCCGGGGCTTGGTGCTTGGCCTGAGAGCAGAGCCAGTTGCTGGAGAGGTCAGTCCTAGATGTGCGGGGGCAGCTGCGTGGATGGGACCAGCCAGGGCGGGGGAGGGACGCAGAGCTCAGAGTGTCTAGACCTGCCCACTACCCAGCGGTCATGGAAGCCAAGGTTCCAGCGAAGCTGTCCAAGGACACAGAGTCGGGGGACAGAGAAGCAATGCCTATTGTGTTCTGCTGCACCTGCTCCAGCTGGGGGCCAATAACCAGACCTCCCGCCTCTCAGAGACTCCTCACCGGGTGGACATGACAATACGCATCTAAGTGTCTTACCTGTCACAGAGTGGGACCTTTTCCTTGTTTGTTTTTGGAGGTTGGTTTTGGGGGGGTGTTGTTTTCTTTTTTTTCTTACATCTGACTTTTCCAGTGAGGTTTATCTCAACTGTCCTGATAAATACTCAGGCGCCGGCCCCTGCCTCCCTGGCGCCCGAGCTCCCCGCTGCCCAGGGGACCCTCCTTTCTGTAACACATCACTTTCCCACGCACCTGACAACGCACTCCTCCCGTCCCCTTCTCCTTCAGAGCCCCGGGCCGGCTTCCCACGGGGAGAGCTCCTTCCTTGTCCTTCCCAGCAATCTCCTGAGCACTGGGAACAAGGCTGGCCCTTGGTGGGTATACAGTAAAATGGTGGTGAAAGTCGTTAATAATATGATTACCGACCACCACACGGGCCAGGACTCTAAGCAGCTGGCTGGGGAGAGGGCCCATCACCTCCAAACTTCCCCCATTTGGGAAAATTCTCTGAGAAAGCCTGAGACCCCATCCTCCTCCCCTTAGCAGGTACTGATGTCTCGCCCCCAGACGTCCGTCCAGGTGCACTTGGATTTGAGGGGGGTTGAAGCGCAGACCCCTCAACACCAGACAGCCCTGCAGTATCACCGTTGTCCTGTAGGGGCAGCACTAGGAAGTGGACTCTGTTCAGCCCACCCCCCCCAAAGCGGGGGCAGGAACAGACTGATCAACCCCCCCTCCTTCGCCCTCCACTGGACCCCCGTCATTTCTCCAGATTGAAAACAGTTCTCTGTTATTTTCGATGGAACACGAAAACTGTTCTTTATCAAGATAGAGCCAGGCAGCCATGTGCTTTTTATAAAACTGATTAGAGAGGCCAGATGAAAGAGGCTGAGGGGTCAAAACGCGTCTCAAACCCCCTCCGTGTCGTACGGCGGGGAAATGTTTCCCATTACATTTGTTAAAAGTTCACCGCCACCTGATAAAAATCTTGAGAAAGGGCATGTGTGTTACTAAATTAGCTCCAAGAGAAGACAACTTGAAGTAGAATAAATCTAAGTTAAACACGAGCTCAGGTTACCGGCCCCAGACTTCCAGAAACGGTGGTTACAAGGGAGAGTTCGAAGGGGCTCCTTTAACCAGCCAGAGCAGAACCCCAAGGACCAGAAGGGGCCCTGGGGGGGGAGTCTTTCCACAGTTAGACTTCAATGGTGACAATGGGCTTCCTATCACATTTCACAAGCTGTGAAGAACTGTTCCATTGCTTATGGACAGTGAACACACACCCTCGGTGGTTTTTAAACCCTGGCTAGTCTTTTTGTCACCACTGCTATATTCGTTGCTCATTTATTCATTCAACAAACATCAACAGAGGGCCAGACGTCTACTCCACAGCAGACATAGAAAGAGTCACGAAACACGGGCGACTGTGACAAGAGCCCCAGTGACTAACTGCTGCCACAGTTCTTCTTAAAAGCATTGTATAAATGTAATTGTGTGGGTGGCCTGGGTTTCTGTCCATGAGCTTCTCATAAACACGGAGTTCCCCAGGGAGTTTTAATGGGTCTGAAATGTTCTCTGACCGGAGGGGCTCTGCCTAGCAAAGACAGCACGTCCAATGGGTGGCCCTTGATGGAGGTCTTTCTAACCTACATCATGCGTCTGCCCCATGACCTAGCGAACAGAACCTATAGAATATTACGTCACTCTTTCTTCAAGACTCAAGGTCACAGTCGTACCCTCGAAATACAAATGCATAGTGAGGGACACGTGATGGACTCTGGACCGTACTCCAGCCTCACCCTGCAGACACACAATGTGGATTTTTTTAAAAATTGAATTAGCTGTGCAGAGGTGGGGGGGGGGGGGGGGACAACACAGCCTAGAATTTTCTTTTTCAAAAATGACTTGACTTCTTACCATCTATCCTCTTTCACAACACCGGAGTGGCTCAGAGGGACATCGATGGCATTAGATGCTACATTACAAATTTTAATGGCCTCCAATCAATAGTCTAAGCTTCTACTTTAAGGAACTAGAAAAAAAAAACAAAAAAAAAACAGAGCAAGATAAGCCCCAACCAAAGAGAAGGAAGGAAATAATAAAGATAAGAATAGAAATAAGTGAGATTGTAAAGAGGACAAGAAGAAGAAGAAAATCAATGAAACAAAAAGGTGGTTTTCCCAAAAGATCAATAAAATTGATAAACTCCAGCCTGATTGACACGCTGGGAGTGAGAGAAGACTCAGCTCATCAACATCAGGAATGAAAAAGAAGAGCGTTATCCTAGACAGGCTTGGCAGGTATTAAAAGGATAATAAAGAAATACTAACAACAAGCCTACTCGCCAAAAGTAATTTAGATGACTCAAATCAATCCTCCCAAACCACACGCTCCTCAAACTCACCCGAGGTGACACAGAAAACGTGGGTAGTCTTACGACTTCAAATAATTAGAGTTTGCAGTTTAAAACTTTCCACAAAAGGCATCTCCAGACCCAGGGGCTTTCGTTGGTGATCTGTACCAAACATTTAAAGAAATAACACCAATTCTACACAATCCCTTCTTTAAAAAATAAAAAAAAAAAGGCAAAGAAAGGCTTCTCAACACACTTTATGAGGCCGTCATTACCCTGATCACAAAGACAGTTCAAGAAAACAAAACTAAAAGCTAATATGCCTGGTGAACATAGACATAAAAATCCTCAACAAAATATGATCAATTCAATCGAGCAAGATGTAAAATTAATAACATTCCCCAGCCCGAGTGGAGTTTATCCTGGTCGTGAGACACTGGTCCAATGGTTGAAAGTCAATCAGTGTCACCCACCATATTGCAAGTATAAGGAAGGAAACCCACATGATCTTATTTATCAATGTTGCAAAAACAAACAAAAAACTACTTTTGACAAAATTCAACATTCATTCATAAATTTTTTTTTTTGAGAGAGAGAGAGAGGAACATTGAGCTGTTCCTGTATGTGCCCTTTTTTATGATTTTTTTTTTTTATCTCTTAGAAAACTTGAAACTCCGCCTAATAATGGCATCTAAGAAACACCTCTTGTGAAGGTCATTTGCAGAAGAAAGACTAACTATGTCCTCCAAGATCATGAAGAATGCACGACATCTACCCTCCACTCCTGTTCAGCATTGTGCTGGAAGGCTGACCCCAGGCAGAGCACTTGGCCTCTGCAGCTCGGCCGCTGGAGACATGGACGGCGGGGAAACCGGGTCTCCTACAGCCTTGAACATGCCCTTGGCGTACATGCACCGTCCACTCCAATATTCTTCTTCGGGAAATGAAAAGTAGTGGTCACGCGAAAATCTGTGCACACGTGTCTACAGCAGGTTGACTCACAATCGTAAATCCAGACACTAGAAACAGCCCAGAGGCCCTTCAGGGGTCTTCAAACTTTTTATAAAAACCGTCCACTTGTGCAGTGCTGGTCAACCTGGTCCTTACCCGCAACCAAACAGCGCTGCGATTGGCCCACCATGAAAGCTGGACCGCCCACTAGTGGGCGGTAGGGACCAGGTTGACCAGCACTGCAAAAGTGGGCGGTTTTTATAAAAAGTTTGACGACCCCTGCCCAGGGAGTCTAATGAGTGGATACCCAGCTGGGATGCATCCCCAGTGGATCGGTCCATGGAAGTTAAAGGAACAGATGACCTATGGGACACAATGTGTGTGTGGGGGTCACTCTCCAAGGCCCCGCGCCGAGTGAAAGAAGTCTGTCTCAAACAGGTAGCGATCCCTTGAAGCCACGGATCTCCCGTTCTCCAGAAGACGACACTGTCGTGGAGGAGAGCCTGTCACGCTGCCTGCATGAGGCGCAGAAGGGCGTGTGTCTGACCGGAACAGCAGGAAGCAGTTGGGAGAACGGAGCAGTGCTGGGTCCCGATCACGCTGGTGGTTACAGGAACCGACGTAATCCGTTACAACTCGTTAAGTTCATTTCATTGGGCATTAATTTGAAGACAGTTTCTGTGTCTTCTGATGGTTATCGGAACTCAAAATATTCTTTGATGTTAGCACCCGTAACTATCCAAGGGCAACACCATTTAATATCTTACGTACACCATTGTTTTATGTCAAAACGTGCATGTTGACCAGCCTTCTACATTCACTCTTTTTGTAAATGACCCGAACAACAGGGTGCGGCTTGTTCCTCTCCGGAAACACAGCCCCTAGAGACAAGACACTTGTTTGGGGTGGGGGAAGGGGCGTGCCTCGGGGTCTAAAGGGACCTCACAGACCGCGGGCCATTTACATGCCTGAGCTGCGTGGTCCTGGATGCTCAAGGCTTCAAAATCCAACCTGCCATGTGACTGCGATCCTGCTGCCCGTACTTCCAATCCCAGCACCTAATCAAACGCAGGAACCCACTAGTGTCCAGTGCATGTTTTAAGGATCTTGCTTACACCTATCATTCAAAAAGCCAGACGCTTGGACGGCAGCACTCCGAGTACCTGTCTATCCTTTGACGAGTTATTAACTGCCCTTGAACACAGAGCCAGGATCCTAACAGGGGGGCCGATAAACTCAAGTGAAAACTACTTGTTAAACTCCAGCTAAAAAAAAAAAAAAACTTCCCTGAACAGTCACGTCGTCCCTTATTTCTTCTTTAGAACTTCAATACCGATGTAGCCCAAGAGGCCGGTTTTTCTAATTTCACTGTCTGCTGGCAGTCCTTCCGCGAGCACCGGGCGCGAGCTAGCTGGCGCTGTAGAGTCAAGGACAATTAAGTTGCTAATGGACAGTCCCTTCCAAAGTCGCCCACCGCCGATGACATATTACGGAGCGTCGGACACCAGAAACATCTCTGGGAAAACGAAGGCTGCCTTTCTCCCCAATGCTCGTTCCTGGGAGAACCCCGTGTGCCCAAAATGAAGAGCTCAGGGTTCGTGCGAGCGCTTCGTGTTGAACTTCCCCTATGGTTAGGCGCTGCCGTGCGAGCTGGCTCATTACGCACCTGGGAAAAGAGGAGGGGCCAACCTATGTCTTTTTTTTTTTTTTTTTTTTTTTTAACCGTCGAGTCATACCAAATACTCTGCCTCTTTCCCTACAAATCCCTTTTTTTTAAAAAAAGAAAAGAAACATTTAAGAGGAGATGCTTTCCCTGCCCCAGATAGCAATGTTTTAGCTCATTAAGCCCTCTCTTCCAAGTATTCTGTGCTTGACTGGCACTTTATTACAAATACGAGAATAATTCAAAATTAAAAGACATGAAAATGGGGCTCTCTAAGTGATCACTTAGACCATGTGAAGGGGGAGGGGAAATTCTATATACTCTTCCCAAACACCATCTTTTGATAATAAAATGGACACAAATGTTTGCTCACAATTCTGATGGCCCGAGTTTCGCTCCTCCTGAATGGCATTGGACGTGGTGGAGAGAGCTGTGCAGAGTCCACGGCTGCCTCTCTCAGCAGGCCGCTTTTCCCCACATTCACGTTCTCTGTTCTTTGCTGACAGCAGGCAGCCTGCCGGGCTCTCCCGGGCACTCGGGGGCTCGCCCTGCTGGCCGGTGAGCACATGGTCCAGCCATCGGTCCTGAGACCTCAGCAGACAGATCCCCTCTGCTGTGGGACTGGGCTCAGGAGCTTAATGTCCATCCTGTTTAAGTGCAACTTGGCATCCCTCTCAGTTTTGGTATTTGGCGCTTAGGACAATTTTGCTTTGAGCATGCGTGTCCTTAGATGCCGACGGGGAACTCCAAGGTGGGCAGGTGGATGCACCAACATAGAGAACACACAGACGTCAGCTGAGGCTGGCACCTAGTGAGGGAGGCAGCCCTCCTCCAGGGACCACCCCCTCTTCATCCCCTCCGCCAGCTCCCCCATCCAGCTCAGTCCCTGAAGCTTCTGACGTCACAGCCCACGCGGGCCACGGGCGCGACAGTGGCAGAAGGAGTCTATGCTCAGAGAATCGGCCAGCGCAAACCAGCAGTTGATGAGTGGGACAAAAGCCTTGCCCCTACAAAGGCATTTCCGGAATCTTCCTACATAGGCAGCAGCCCCCCCACCCCCCACGGCAGAAGCGCTCTGACAGGAGGGAGTGCTCTGTCTCCCCCGAGTCAGCCCCGACAAAGGCCAGATCGCACCAGGTCGGCGAAGGCAGACCCAGGCCAGCCTCAGAAAGTTGGGCTCTGGAACATATTTCTTTTGTCCTCCAATATTATGCAAATGGGCAAATCAAATTAAATTACTGCGGGTTTTTTTTTTTGTTTTTTTGTGTTTTTTTTTTTTCATTTTTCTGAAGCTGGAAACGGGGAGGCAGTCAGACAGACTCCCGCATGCGCCCGACCGGGATCCACCCAGCACGCCCACCAGGGGGTGATGCTCTGACCCTCTGGGGTGTCGCTCTGCTGCAACCAGAGCCATTCTAGCGCCTGAGGCAGAGGCCACAGAGCCATCCCCAGCGCCCAGGCCATCCTTGTTCCAATGGAGCCTCGGCTGCGGAAGGGGAAGAGAGAGACAGAGAGGAAGGAGAGAGGGAGGGGTGGAGAAGCAGATGGGTGCTTCTCCTGTGTGCCCTGGCCGGGAATCGAACCTGCACACCAGGCCGACGCTCTACCGCTGAGCCAACCGGCCAGGGCCGGGGTTTTTTTTTTTAATTAAGGGTTTTGGGGTTTTTTCTTTTCTTTTACAGAGACAGAGAGAGAGTCAGAGAGAGGGATAGATAGGGACAGACAGGAACGAAGAGAGATGAGAAGCATCAATCATCAGTTTTTTGTTGCGACACCTTAGTTGTTCATTGATTGCTTTCTCATATGTGCCTTGACCTTGGGCCTTCAGCAGACCGAGTGACCCCTTGCTCAAGCCAGCACCCTTGGGTCCAAGCTGGTGAGCTTTTCTCAAACCAGATGAGCCCGCGCTCAAGCTGGCAACCTTGGGGTCTCGAACCTGGGTCCTCCACATCTCAGTCCGACACTCTATCCACTGTGCCACCGCCTGGTCAGGCAAATTAAGGGTTTTTGATTAGATGTGAATCTGTTTCAGTCAGAAGAAGGAATTTTATTCCAAAACCCCAGATCCCAGATAGCCAGGCTATTCGGCATGTCTTCAATCAAGACAGAGCTCCCAGACTTGCAGGGAGCTTGTCTTTTGATGTTCAGGTGGGTGGTCTCCTGGGACGGAGGTCAGGGGTGGGGGTGGGGACCGAGCCTGGGGAGAGCAGAAGGAGAGAAAGGAGCTGGAGAACTAATTCAAAAGTCAGACTCAGCAGCTCCACGTGTCTTGTGTGAGAACATGACACCCAAGGAAACACACTGTCGTCTGTATTTACCCAGACGGGTTCCACCGAGTCTCGTAGCCAGACCTCGAGCGTGGAAGCCCCTCTAGCCCCAGCGCGGATCAGAGACCAGATGTCCTAGGACTGAAGAATCCCTTTACGGCTGGAGGATCCTGGAGACCCCTTCGTCAGGGGGCACCTCATCTTCCTCCCCATTCTAAGGGGCATCCTCTCTGCAGTAGAAGGCAGGAGGAGTTCCTGTGGGAGACTTGCGTTGCCGTGGCCTCCCCCAAAGTAGCCAAAACCTTTCCTCCCAAATAAACAAAAGCTGCTTTCGTCCTGCCCAGTACCTCCTCAGCCTTAAATTCACGACCCTCTGGAGACAGAGAGGCTGAGGTCTAGCACATAAGTCTCCTGAGCAGAATCTGCAAGCAATGAGTTTGGATTCCATTACTGGGCAAGAACAGTGCCTGGCTCATGGTGGGTGTACAAGGAATGCCGCGTGAGCGAGGACGTGAGTGAGTGAATGAAATGGAGAGGAGACCGGCACGAGGCACACAGGCTCTGAGATGCCCACTAGGCAGGGAGCCCTGGTAACTGCAAGGGGAGCCATCACAACACCAGAGGGAGGGAATGGGAAGCTGGTTTCTAGCCATGGGCGTTGCCAACCTGATCCGTGATCTTGGACAAGTCAGAGCTCCACAGTCCTTTTTTTCTTTGTTTGTTTTTCTTGCTGGACTTTAGAGCAAGCAGTGCTTTGGGCAATGTTAGCTGGAAGGTGGCATCCTGGATGCTGGCCAAGCAGGTCACACGGAGCCATTCTCGGGGGGCCAGAGGAGCTAAGCAGGTGTTACTAACAACAACATCTCCAGGAAGTTCCAGGTCAGAGCCGAGAAGATAACCCAGGGTCAATCGTCGTTTGGAAGAAGGCTCAGGTGACCCAGGCACAGAGTCCGGCTAAACTCCTGGTGACCTAGGGCGTGGCTTCATCATCCGGTCTCCCCGACCCCCACACACCACTGCAGGAAACTGGACAGAAAGGCGCCATGCCCGTCTCATCCATTCAGAACGGATATCCACTGACACCATTTCATTCTTCACCCGCTTGGAAAGTACAGACTCGAATGTGAAAGAAATACAAATGGATGACACACATGCAAAAAGAGGTTTAACCTTCCTAATAATCGAGTATACATTAGAATAATAAATTACTACTGTCAAGAGGACGAAGAACGCCCAGTGCTGATTAGAGGGTGGGAAGAACTCCATGCTTCTATATTGCTGTTGAGAATGCAAAACGGTACCACCTTCTGAGAAGCTAATTTGGCAACACGTGATACAAGCCATTACAATATCAACACCTTTGACCTCACAATTGGATTAAAAAAAATGAAACCTTTGCAACGTTTATAGCAGCGAAAGGTGGAAACAAACTCAATGTTCAATAATAAGATCAATAAATACAATGGAACATTGTGTCATTTTTAGGGATGAGGCGATAGTTTGCTGGCATTGAAAGCCACCTGAGATGTTTAGGAAACAAACCAAAAGCCCTACCGAGAAGCATGCTCAGAGGGAGCTACCAAGACAGACACCTGACGGTCCGCGCGTCACACCATGCCCTGCTAACGGTAGTCCTCTCTGGATGACACATTGATGGGAGGGAGTCACTTCTTCTTTACATTTCAGATATTTTTTATGATAGTTCCATAGTCACGTGCCACTTTCATAATCATTGAATAATCAAACCAATCACACTATTTTAGTTCTGAAAAAAGTCAAGGAACCTGAGGTATTTATACATTGGTTTCTAAAGTCCCTGGTGGAGACGAGAAATAGGGACATTCATTACCTAGGCACCTTGGGTGGGCCATACCTCCTGCCGCACCGGTGGAGAGGAGGCAGGTGGGAAGAGCTCCCGTCGGACAGAAAGAGGTGGACGCTGGTAGCTGGGAACACACTCTGAACAGTACTGAGGATATAGATGAGTCCCTGTGACAATAACAGCTCACACATTTGAAATGACACAGGCATCGGTGTCTATATTTGGTAAATGTCCATTGGCCGCCTTGGGCTTTGCCTAACCTCTTCCAGCTTATGTCTCCAAGGGCTAATGCAATCCCTGACATGCCCTGAGACATGTGAGTCACATTCACTCGATGGATGAACACAGGAGCCCGTGAACGAAAGAGGGTCCATCCAAGCGCTTGTCTGAATGGCGCGTAAAACCAGCCGGATAATACGCCAGAATTGGGGGGAACGACTTGAATTTTTTTTTTTTTTTAATTTTTTTTTTTTTATTCATTTTAGAGAGGAGAGGGAGAGAGAGAGAAGGGGGGAGGAGCTGGAAGCATCAACTCCCATATGTGCCTTGACCAGGCAAGCCCAGGGTTTCGAACCGGCGACCTCAACATTTCCAGGTCGACACTTTACCCACTGCGCCACCACAGGTGAGGCAGGACTTGAATTCTTATTTAACCTGAATTAAAATCCTGTGGTCCACTAAGACCTCTCAGTTCTTGTCTTCTGATTAGTGCTGTGGTTTTATCCAAATACGACAGCAAGCTCAAGTGCCAGGATGTGAGATCCATGAAACTGGTCCCGCCGTGTGTCTGCCAAGGACCACCCGAAGCACGTCCAAGCGGCAGCCGCTGGCGAGCTCGGGTCTGCACGCCAAGTCCGGCCGCAGCCAGGGAGGCAGTTGACGTGTCCATGTGATGGAGGAAAATAATAACAGGAGGAGTCACCGCACACAAAACCTGTGTGAGACTCGAGCAGCAGTGTCCACACATGAAGTTCTGTGGGAACACAGCCATGCCCTTGTGGGTGACTTGTGTCTGGCTGCCTGGGTCCCCACAGCAGCACTGGGCAGCAGGACGGACAGGATGACCCTATAGGAGTCTAATGGATGAACTGCCTGACCCTTGGCAGGACTTGTCGAGTGCCAGGGCACCGAGCGGGCAGGCTGACAAGCCCATCTGAGGTGCTGGGTCCTCGCGGCCGGGAGACACCACCCCTCCCCACGCAAGAGAGACCCTCCCAGGCACAGATGCTCACGTGGCTCAGCTCGTCCCCACAAGACCCCTGGTCGGACCCTCACAACATGTCCTGCCCCAGCTCCGCCTCTGACGCCTCTCCTGCAGCCACAAGAGGATCAAAGCTGCGCCGTCTCTCCAGCCCTCAGCTCCAGGCTCCGCTGACCAGGGGACACACCCTTCTCTCCGACCGAGTGCGTTCATCAGCCCCTGCCCCGTGCTCTCTCCCGACCAACCACACAGGACACAGGAAACAGCACGAACGCCATGACCACACACAGAGCTCTTATGAGACCCATCTCCCAGGAATATTGCGGGACTCTAATGATGTTCCCCGTTTTAATACCATCAATTCCCCTCCTGATCAGCACTCCCCCATCAGGAAGTATCTTAAGGTAATTAACATTTTTACATTTTTAATTATGAAATCTTTCCTGAGCTGGCAGGGTGCCGGGGACCAGAGCGTCAGACGTCAGTGGTGCTGAGATCGGAGGATTCCCTCGTCCTGGAGAAGCCACGCGGGCGTGGACCGGATCCCCTCTCAGACAGATGGGACACCAGCATGGGGAGTGGGGTTCAGCTGAGGGAACTGTGCTCAGTGGCCAGCTTGGCTCTAGAACTCGGACTCCGAAAGCATTTGTGACTTGCCTAGGGAGCACCCGCCCTTGGTCTGCCAGGCACTGGGCGGGCAGCACCGCCACCGCACCCCCAGCTGCGGCACCCTGGATGCGGGTGGGGACACAGTGCGGGTGGGGACACACTGCGGGTGGGGACGCAGTGCGGGTGGGGACGCAGTGCGGGTGGGGACACAGTGCGGGTGGACCACTCTTGACAGCCGCTCTGAGGTCACCACCCTCACACAACCCCCTGTCACCCTTGAAGTCACACTCCCAACGTTTCCCTCCTCCCCTCTGCTTCTTATTTACATCACAGCCCTCTCTGTCCCGCAGTTGTATTAAACAATTCTATTGAGTGCCCTGGCACATATCCGAAAAGCGCAGGGGTTGTCCTCCGATGTAGATGCCGCTATAGAAGAAGCAGGCCCACGCAGAGATGTCACAGAAAGCCCGGAAGCGGGAGCCGGGACGGAGAGAACGCAGGAAGGCGGTTGGGCAGGGGCCCCCCGGTTCTCAGACACCCTCGGTTCTCAGGACACCCCCGGTTCTCAGGACACCCCCGGTTCTCAGACACCCCCGGTTCTCAGGACACCCCCGGTTCACAGACACCCCCGGTTCACAGACACCCCCGGTTCTCAGGACACCCCCAGTTCACAGACACCCCCGGTTCTCAGGACACCCCCGGTTCTCAGACACCCCCGGTTCTCAGGACACCCCCGGTTCACAGACACCCCCGGTTCTCAGACACCCCCGGTTCTCAGGACACCCCCGGTTCTCAGACACCCCGGTTCTCAGGACACCCCCGGTTCTCAGGACACCCCCGGTTCACAGACACCCCCGGTTCTCAGACACCCCCGGTTCTCAGGACACCCCCGGTTCACAGACACCCCCGGTTCTCAGACACCCCGGTTCTCAGGACACCCCCGGTTCTCAGACACCCCCGGTTCTCAGGACACCCCCGGTTCTCAGACACCCCCGGTTCTCAG